>NC_086116.1:1453311-1543311 GCF_963921235.1 Mobula hypostoma | reverse complement strand
AACCATAACACATTATTCTGCATTCTGTTAATGGTTGCCTCAATGAATCGATCGGTATGGATGGCATGCAGATCAAAACTATCCACTGTACCTGACTATATCAGAATAATAAACTGATTCCCCAGTATTTGTGCTATGTTGGCAGCCATTGCTGACGAAGTGGGAGACTGTGGTCATGTGGATAGATCCACCTTCCCAAAGTACAACCAATGTATTTCCTGTTGACAGAGATGTGTCACTAATCCTGTCATTCAGATGAATATTTGAAAATAATTTTTTATATTTGCTGTAGTGACATTCTGGAGAGCAAATCAGTATAAACTCCTCCCTCAGAGCCAAATTTATTTATCCCTGTTAGTGACCACTTAGCACAGAGAATATTACAAACCCGCTCTATCTAAAGGCTGATTTATACTTGTGCATCAAATGTACACCGTAGGTACGGTGTGGCCGTGAACCCTACCCTATACTCTATGCTGAACCCTAAGCCGTAGCCTAACGCGCACCTCTCCCAAAATGTAACTACGCATCGTAGCAACGCAGACCGAACAACTGTGATTGGTCCGCTTGGTAGCATCGCATTTCCTCCTACGCTGCAATAGCTTCTCATTGGGCGACTGAAGGGCAGGGAAGGAACTCTGGCTGCAATGCTTTCCATAAAGCTTTACAGACCTACGAAATTATGGAGGACCCTGTGCTTGACGCCAGGTTGTAGCTAGCTGCTACAGCCTGTTGACTTCCACCTGAAGCTAAAACTCAAATGGTGATTGCCAGTCTCTGAGTATACTGGGCATACACTGATGTGAGATAAATGGTTGGAGAGGATGAACCAAATCGTCAAATCTACCTGCAGACATCCGAAAATATTTGAAGTGCATTTCCTCGTCCATGTCCAGACAAGCACAGAAAATTCACCCTCCTTCGGTTTCAGTCGCCATTGTTTGAAGTTTGAGTTTCTTCGTGTTGAGTTTCAACACGAAGAAATTCAACACAGTGGCATAGAAACCCCTCCGCCAACTAGCGTTTTGGTGGTCAATTGCAGAGCAGCGCAGACAACACCAACGCACAAGTATAAATGCTCACAATGGTGTAGCCCACCTGCGTAGGCTACGGCGTAAACTAGTACACACAAGTATAAATCAGCCTTTAGACCTTTTCACAGTACTGTATGTGTACATATATAAATTTTAAATTGTCCCATTCTCACCTAAAGATTGAATCACTGTGGAGGTTTTCTTACTCTTGTGAGACTAAATTTGTTGTCATGTCTTTCCTGACAAAGGGTGGGGAGGTCACTCTGCTTAGCAGGTGAGACCTGTGGCTGTGAAACAATCTCAAGATCTGGGGCCTCCTCCATGGTGGTTGTAAGAGTCAACTCTGGACCTGCAGGACGTGGTACTGACAGCTCTTCTCTAACAATGGACTCTGGTCTCCTCAACTCCAGATGATGTCAAACGTAACCTCCGCTGTCCAGTTTTGTCCTTAATCTTTCCAATCATCTTCGCTTGTTTAGAAGTGGAACAGCGAAGCTCCTTGCTTGAGCAGTTCTCAATTTATATCAGCTGTTTGTCCTGCATACTCCGTCCAAGATTGGGTTTCAGCAGATGCAGGTGTGAGCGTGAAGGACCACCAGGGACAACATAGCTGGTGAGCTGTTGGTTGTGGAGAGTGCTGCATTGTGACATGCAAGGAGGAAATTGGTGAGCTTCTGATCCAATGTTAGTGTAGTGTGTTCTGCTGACATCGCTCAGAGAGCATTCTTTAGACTCTAGACAAAACTTTCCACCAAGCCACTTGTTCCTGCGTCTTATAATATGTCTTATTGCATTCATTTTCAGGAATGACTGAAACTGTTCTTCAACAAACTGTGCTCCATTGTTACTGACTTAGTGTTCTGGCACACCGGTCTATGTGAAAAGGCTTCTTAACGCATCAACAGTTTGCAATGCTGTAGTGGAGGCTATTGGGAACACTTTGTAGCTGCATCCACTACCATTAAGAAACTTGTGCCCATGACTAGACTGGCAAAATCTACATGAATCTTCTGTCAGGAGAACGCAGGCCATTCCCAGGGATGGAGAGGTGCTGCTCTTGGCAACTTCTGGATGTGTTGGCATCCCACACAATCCATGGCGACCTGCTCGAGTTTCTGATTTATCCCAGGCTGCCAGACAAAGCCTTGAGCCAACACTTTCATGTTGACCGGTATGTAGCTCCTCCAACACTGTTCTCAGCTTGGATGGTATAATCCTCAATCCCCACAGAAGGCAGCCCTGTCAAGGACAAGTTCATCTCAGTGCTGGTAAAAATGGGGTAATTGGAAAGTCTGCTGCACATTCCAGCCATCTTGGGTGGCCATGTAGACCCGAGACAGTGTGGGGTCTTTTCTGGTTTCTTTGCTATAATATGGAGACTTTTGATTTGAAGGAGGGAGAATAAGTCAAGAGGAGTGTCCTCGTTTGTAAATATTTCAGGTATTTCTTTGCCAAGAGTAAATGGGACAATCCATCAGCATTTCCATGATTAGTTGTCCTCTTGAATGCGATATTGTAATTGCGTCCTCCAAGAAACAGAGCCCATCTCTGCATTTGTGCTGCTGCTGTTAGTGGAACCCCCTTCAGTGGATTGAAAATGGACACCAGTGGTTGATGATCGGTAACGAAGATAAACTCTCTCCCATGAAAGTACTGGTTGAAACATTGTACACCTCAAACCAGACTCAAGGCCTACCTGTCAATCTGTGCATAATTTTTCTCTGCAGTGGTAGGGGAAGGTGATGCTAAGGCACGTCCATCACTCATAACATGTGGCATGACTACATCTGTACCACAAGATGAGATGTCACAGGGAAGTTTCACTGGACGATGTGGATCATAAAGTGTGAGTACAGAGTCTGATGTCATCAATTCCTTTGTCTTTTGAAACGCCAACTCACACTGCTTCGTCCATTACCATTTCTTCCTGATCTGCAGAAGTAAGTTCAAGGGGTGGAGTACCGTAACCAGGTTTGGTATAGTAATTGATAAATTCTAAAAAGAATCACAACTATAACACATTCTTTGGCATTGGGACATCCACCACTGCTTGAATTTTCTCAGCAGGCTTGTGTAAAACTGGTCTGTCAATGGTGTGACCACAGTACATGCTTGGTTTAAAAATTCACACTTGTTGCATCGTTCAGAGCAGTGGCAAATTGGAGACCAGAAGCATGAGAAGACATAGTTCACTCAGGTTTGCCAATTGAGTAGAAAAGGCAGTAACTCATGGCAGTTTGGTACTTTGAGCAGCAGCCAATCAATGTTCGGGATTGATTGACAAGAACAAATTGAAGTGAGGCAGGGGCAAGCAGAGCAGCCATTGTTGGAGCGGCCATTCTTGGAGTGGGCAGAGTTAGACTGGGGATTTAGCTCTTTGAGGCTTCAGTCAGAGAAGGAGAAAAAGCTGCAGATAGAGGTTTTTTTCTCCACCACTCCTTCTTTATATTTGATCACTTAGGACAGTAGAGATGCTAGGCAGGATGGTGGAATATTCCTCTTGCGAGATGTGGGAAGGCAAAGAGGCGTCCAGTGTCCCTGACCACTACAACTACAAAAGTGCATCCAGCTGCAGCCTCTAACACTCCACATTAAGGAACCGGAGCTGGAAATGGATGAACTCTGGATCTTTAAGGAGGCTGACAGGACACTTAGAGAGGCAGTTATGCCCAAGGTCCAGGACACAGGAAACTGGGTGACAGTCAGGTAAGGGAAAGCTATTAGGCAGTGCAGAGTACCCCTCAGCAACAGTGGTTACCAGTTTGGATACTGTTGGGGGAACAGTGTTCCCTCTAAGTGTGTGTGTGAGTACCCACACACATCCTTTGCTACTGGCTCACACAGGAATTTAAACTGTGCACAAAAGGTTGTCACCCGCTACCTTGTTGGCATGTTTAGTATATTTCACAATTGCACACAATCACATTTCCTTTTCCAGCTTCTGATGCGAATGGTGTTGACAATGTGGAGTTTGTGATGATTTGCAGACTTTAGAACTGGATTATTTATACTGTTTTATTGAAGAAATTATTGATTCACTATGTTGAATTCCAAAGAAGCAAAGGGCGTGAAGTACAAATGAACTGCTAGTTCATTTAAAGCAGAATGGCTTAATGATCATTTCAAGCAACTTCAATAACATGTGAAAAGATTGATATTATTACACGCTGTCGTATAGTCTGTAAGACTCATTGATGTGTATTATTTTATTTCTTTTAAACAATGAACAACAAACTAGACTTGGTAGTTTATTATCCTTAGAGTAGCTCCAGGGTTACTTCCAATTAAAAATTCAGTGTGCACATGTTATTGTCACTGGGCAAAAAAATGCCCAGTACAAGATTTTTACGCACACTGGTCATTACAAATTAGAGGGAACATTGTTGGGGGAATGGCCCTATGGACGAAAATCACAGATGTCAGGTCTCTGGCACTGAGTCTGTGACTCAGGAGGGAAAGGGGGGGAAGAGACGAGCTGCGTTGATAGGGAATTCATTAGGGGAACAGAAAGGAGGTTCTGTAGATGAGAACAAGATTCCCAGATATTATGTTGCCTCCTGGGTGCCAAGGTCTGGGACTTCTTGGATCGAGTCCTCAGCATTCTTAAGTGGGAGGGCGAAAAGTCAGAGGTTGTGGTCCATGTAGGTACCAATGACGTGGGTGGAAAGAGTGATAAGGTTCTGCAAAATGAGCTCAGGGAGTTAGGTGCCAATGTAAAGGACTGAACCTTCGTGCTGAAAAATGGCAAATGGAATTTAATGCAGACAAGTGCGAGGTCTTGCACTTCGGTGAAGTAGATTTTACACAGTGAATGGTCGGGCACTGAGGAGTGCGGTAGAACAAAGGGATCTGTGAATTCAGGCCCATAATTCATTGACAGTGCCGTCACAAGGAGAAAGCATTGTAAAGAGCGCTTTTGGCGAGTTGCCCTTCATAAATCAAAGTACTGAGTACAGGTGATGGATGTTATGTTGAAGTTGTATAAGACATTGGTGAGGTCTAATTTGGAGTATTATGTGCAGTTCTGGTTACCTAGTACTGGAAAGATGTAAATAAGGTTGAAAGAGTACAGAGAAAATTTGCAAGGCTGTTGCTGGGTCTGGAGGACCTGAGCTATTCCTAAAGATTGAATAGGTTAGGACTTTTTCCATTGGAACCTAGAAAATTCAGAGATTTGATAGAGGTATAAATAAGGTAAATGCGAGCACAGAGGTTGTGTGGGACTACAGCTAGAGGTCATGGGTTAAGGGTGAAAGGTGAAAAGTTTAATGGGAATATGAGGGGAAACTTCACTATGGTGTCAGTGCAGGTGGATTGGAGTACGCAATTTAAATGGTTCAGCATGACTAGATGGGCTATATTGACTCTATGACTCTCTCAAGCTCTGAGCTCATAATCTTCTAATCTTTTTAGAAGATATTTTGGAGATTTTCCTTGTCATCCTCACTGGTAACACTGAGCCAGCTGGTCCATAGCTTTCTGCCAGAGTATAAATGCAGATGCCACTCCAAGCGTTAGCCTGTTATAGTGATAAAGCCCTTTCTGAGTGTTTATGGTGAGAAACACTTCGGATTCTTCTTCCATCACCACCTGATGGTAGGCCTCAGCTAACTCCACTTTGTTGAAGTGTTTTTCTCCAGAAGGGTTTGCAAAGATATCCTCCATCCTGGACAGAGGCTATTGATCTACTTTCAGTACTGGGTTGATGGTGACTTTAAAATCAACACAGATCCTGATAGACTCGTTCTTCTTGGCTACTGGGCTCCACTCAACCTTGGAAAGAATTCCTTCAGCAATCTCACTCACTGGCTACTTTATCACAGATAGTATAAGCAAACGGATGGGCTTTGTGACACTTGGGTGTGACATTTTACTTTAACACTATTTTACCTTTGATATGTTTGAGTCTTCAAATGCCATCCATGGACACTGCTGTGGCATCATCCAGTACCTTTCTTGATTCACTTTTAGTTGGCTTTATTTCGGGGGATGTCGCATGCAAATTGTGGATGGATTTACAATTTGGTTGTAGTTGTCTCAGTCATTCACAGCCCCACAATGCTGTCCCTCCTGGTTTTACCACATACAAGCCCAATGTGTCTTGTTTATTATTGTATTTCACTGTTACAAGTTTCATTCCCACAGGAAGAAGCCAGAGAGTGGTGGTAGAGAATTGCTTCTCCGAGTGGAGGCCTGTGACTAGTGGTGTGCCACGGGGATCAGTTCTGGGTCCATTGTTATTTGTCATCTATATCAATGATCTGGATGATAATGTGGTAAATTGGATCAGCAAGTTTGCTGATGATACAAAGATTGGAGGTGTAGTAGACAGTAAGGAAGGTTTTCAGAGCCTGCAGAGGGAGTTGGACCAGCTGGAAAAATGGGCTGAAAAATGGCAGATGGAGTTTAATACTGACAGGTGTGAGGTATTGCACGTTGGAAGGACAAACCAACGTAAAACATACAGGGTTAATGGTAAGGCACTGAGGAGTGAAGTGGAACAGAGGGTTCTGGGAATACAGATACAAAATTCCCTAAAAGTGTCATCACAGGTAGATAGGGTCGTAAAGAGAGCTTTTGGTACATTGGCCTTTATTAATCGAAGTATTGAGTATAAGAGCTGGAATGTTATGATGAGGTTGTATAAGGCATTGGTGAGGCCGAATCTGGAGTATTGTGTTCAGTTTTGGTCACCGAATTACAGGAAGGATATAAATAAGGTTGAAAGAGTGCAGAGAAGGTTTACAAGGATGTTGCCGGGACTTGAGAAACTCAGTTACAGAGAAAGGTTGAATAGGTTAGGACTTTATTCCCTGGAGCGTGGAAGAATGAGGGGAGATTTGATAGAGGTATATAAAATTATGATGGGTATAGATAGAGTGAATGCAAGCAGGCTTTTTCCACTGAGGCAAGGGGAGAAAAAAAACAGAGGACATGGGTTAAGGGTGAGGGGGGAAAAGGTTAAAGGGAACATTAGGGGGGACTTCTTCACACAGAGAGTGGTGGGAGTATGGAATGAGCTGCTAGATGAGGTGGTAAATGCAGGTTCTTTTGTAACATTTAAGAATAAATTGGACAGATACATGGATGGGAGGTGTATGGAGGGATATGGTCCGTGTGCAGGTCAGTGGGACTAGGCAGAAAATGGTTCGGCACAGCCAAGAGGGGCCAAAAGGCCTGTTTCTGTGCTGTAGTTTCTATGGTTTCTATGGTTTTATGGAGTTATGTTTTCCCCAGTTTAAGTTCTTAGTTGGATATCTGCTGGCTTTGTTTCAGCGTCATGGAAGTGCTATTCAAACTCACTTTGTGTAATGATAGCCGAGCCGGTGTCCAATTCCATTTTAATTAATTTGCTGTTCACTTCTGGTTTCTTGATGGTTTTCACATTGACAAATCTCAAGGCTACACAGTCTTGTGTCACTCTCATTATTATCAGATTTTTCATCAACAGTGTGCAGATGAGTGCTCTTTTTGAAACTGCAATTTTACTTTTTATCTTTTTCTCTTCCTTGGCTGTCCGGTCATTTTGGTGTGCCCGACATGCTCTTTGCATGTGCCGTACTTTGTTGCATTTTCTGCAAGTTCTGCCTTTAAAGCTGCATTGGTCCGATGTATGTGAGCCGTGCCAAAATGGTAGAACAATTTGTTTGTTCAGGTAGGTTTCTGTTTAGACATTGCAATTTTGTCCACACTCACTTTCATTCCTGACTGCAACCCAACTGCATTTCTGGTTGCTGTTTCCATTCATACAGTGATTTCAACTGTTCTTTTAAACATGAGTTGTGTTTAAGTTAGGAGCTGTTTTAGAATGTTTTCTTATAAGATTCCACAAACTAAACAATCTCCCGATGCATCATTAAGCCCATTACTGCATGGACAATATCTTCAAATCAGCTACGTAGCTGAAATGAACTCTCCTTCTTTTTGATTCCACCTATGAAACCTAAAGTATTCTGCAATCAACAAAGGTTTTGGTTCTAAATGTTCCTGCATTAGGTTTCAATAGGTACATTTAATGTCAGAGAAATGTATACAATATACATCCTAAAATTCTTTTTCTTCGCAAACATCCACTAAAACAGAGGAGTGCCCCAAGAACGAACGACAGTTAAATGTTAGAATTCCCAAAGCTCCCCCCTCAACTCCCCCTTCCCATGCACAAGCAGCAGCAAGGCAACGATTCTCCTTCCCCCACCAGCAAAAAAAGCATTGGCACCCCCCACCAAGCACTCAAGCATGCAGCAAAGCATCAATAAAGACACAGACTTGCAGTACCCCAAAGACTACTCATTCACCCGGTAATTCGACATACCACAGGCTCGCTCTCTCCCTAATAAGGGAAAAAGAGATGTCCCCATTTTACAACGAGAGGGGAGACATAACAAATCAACTCGCTGATTTATGGAGTTAAAAGTCTGTTGTGTCGCTTTTTCCAAACTCTGTCCCCAAAGAACTCGGGTCTCTGGGCACACAGCCAGCTCACTGCTTACGATCTTCCATCTCCCGCGACGTATCAGGCGGTGGCACTGGTCTTGAATCCACCTGCCTCCAGAGCCATGAAAATCCGGCACCCTGATGGCGTGCTGGTCTTTCAGGCTGCATCTTTGGCATATTGAAAAGCAGCTGGCTGTGAGGTCCCGAGAGTGGATCCCATTTCTGCAAAGAACCGAAGTCAACGTGTAACTCCAGGTCAGGGTCTTCAAAAGATCCGTGAAAGGGAAAAAAAGAGATATCAAAGATAGAAATAGAGCTGCTTCCGCAGAGCCTAGTAATTTTTAAGCCTCCCTGGTAATTTCTAAGGTAGGGACATGTTCAGCACAACTCTGTGGGCCAAAGGGCCTGTATTGTGCTGTAGGTTTTCTGGTTCTATGTTTCTATGCAAGCAAAGGAATCACCGTTAGGCGCCATCATCCTCCTAAGCTCCGCCTTCATTGCATTCATGATATCAGCAAAGCTCATTTCAGCTGGTTTGGTTGGAGTAATCAAACATCTAAGCAAACAGCATATTTTTCCACCAATTACACTCATCAAAACTGGCACTCACTTTTCATTGGCTGTTTCATTTGTTTCAAAGTACTGCTCAATTCATTCAGTATATATCATCCAGTTATCTGTTGTGCAATCAAATGTGTCTGTCTTTCCAATGTAGCCAGCCATTTCTGCTTTCATTTAATTTATTGTTATCATCTGCTAGTTACAGTTTATGAGCCCATGAATTTCATCCACTTTCATCTATTTTTTGAACTCGACTATCTATCTCTTCCTCCTCCCAAAGAAAAGGAAATGTGCTGTGATTTTTTTAAGTTGAACATCTCACTGCACTTCAACAGGTAGGTAGTCATCTCGGGTTCATTTTAAAACCTACCTGTCACCATTGATATGTTTTATAACTCCAGAAACTTATCGAAAGCAAAACATGGGAGATGCGTGTATGCTTCGTTTTACTTTAGTGAGGTGTTCACATACGATGGGGTAGCATAATGACGTATGCCATTCACGTACTTTCACATTACATGTAATGCATTATGTAAACAAAGAATGCTTCATCAAACAATATATGTTTACAATATTATTGAAATATTACTGAAATATTCAATGCACTATGCCTACTTCCCTCCTCCCTTCAGCTTCTATTTCTCTTGTCACTTTCAAGTATTCTTCAGTCAGCAACAATGTGATGAGGATGTCTAGGTTTACCAGACCACATGCAGTGAGGAAACCCTACCCCACCCACCACTGGCTCTCGGTAGAACCTCCTTCAGCTCTGGTTTGGGATGAGAATCAGCCTGTTAACAGTTCCTATCAAGGAGGGGAGGGCCAGCTGTCTCATGGCTACAGTGACCCCAGGGCCAATCCCGACCTTGGATACTGTCTTGGATTTCGCACTTTCTCCTCTCTCATCCCGGTGGTGTGTGAGTCAGTGGGTTAACCGGCTGCTCTACTTTGTCCCTGCTATGGATCTGTGCAAAAAGAATCAAAAGAGTGTTGCTGGGCATGTGTGAGAGAAAATAAGAGTAATTGCCACCCCCCAACCCAGAAAAGACTGATGGACAAAATGGTCTCCTGGATCACAGGAAGTACTTGAGGGAGGTGTGGATGGTGTGCTGGTGGGAGCAGGACCCCTGGGTCTGGTGTATACATGCCACATGTCACATAGAATTCACAGCCCAGCTCACCCCTCCCTCACCCCCACCACCATTCCCCACCAATTCCAAGCTCACCCATCCCACCACACCCCACCCATATCTCACCCCGTCCCACCACTCCCCACCCACACCTCACCCCCACCACCATTCCCCACCCACAGCACTCTCCACCCACCTCTCACCTCACCCATATCTCACCCCGTCCCACCGCTCCCCACCAACTCCAAGCTCACCCATCCCACCACGCCCCACCTACCTCTCACCCCACCCCACCACTCCCCACCCACATTTCACCCCGTCCCACACCTCACCCCTCACCTCAAACCACTCCACCACTCCCCACCCATATCTCACCCTGTCCCACCACTCCCCACCCACGCCTCAACCCTCACCTCAAACCACTCCCTGCACCTAGATCACACCCACATCTCACTCCACCTTACATCCCCATCCACACCTCACACCCTACCACCACTCCCCACTAGCTCCCACCTCACCCCACCCTCCATCCCCACCCACACCACACCCCATCCCACCACTCCCCACCCATATCTCACCGCATCCCACCACTCCCCAGCCACATTTCACCCCACCCAATCTCTCCTCACTGCACTTCACCCCCGCCACCTTGAACAATTCCCCACAACCATCTCACTCCATCCAATCCCAGCCTCACCACACCCCACCCTGCCTCACTCCATCCAATCCCATCCCCATGCTCACCCCAAATCCCTTCACACCTACCTCCCTAGCCCTGCTCAACACACTCTTCTCCACCACCTGGAGCACAACGGGAGAGGTCTGATGAGACTGGGAGGCTGTTGCAGGTACCCACTGTACTGACAGAGACCCTGTGAGCCAGCAAAACTTTCCATCCCAAATCCCAACTAACAGCCCTCTCCTTACTGCGCCCCCAGGTCGAGGAAGTGATGAAGACATCGCTGGCTGGAGTCATGCAGCGGGCACTAGCAGCCTGTCCCCAGGTCTCCAGAGATCAGTGGGCTCTAGGCTGGCCTGGCCAGGTCGTGTTGGCATGCAGCATCGTATACTGGACCACAGCTGTCTCACAGGTGGGTATTGGTTGCTACTGGCAGAGCAAGACCCCACGGGCTCCTTCGGGCAATGCGTGGTCTCGAGGAGTGATCAGGCCCTGACTCTGTGATTGTGTGAGGTCCCTGGGCCCCACAGGCTCCTTCGGGCAATACATGGTCTTGAGGAGTGATCAGGTCCCGACTCTGCAATTGTGTGAGGACCTTGAGGCACTGAATGGGAAGATGAACTGAGTCAGTCTGTTAGGTGAGTGGGTGGTCTGCAGCATGGTTCAACTCCGATTTTCTTGCAGGCGATCACCCAGAATGAGCTGAAAGGCTTCCTGAAGAAAAGCAATGAACAAATTGAAGACATTGTTGCTCTGGTGAGGGGCAAGCTGACTAAAATGGCTCGAATTACTCTGGCTGCACTCATCACCATCGATGTTCACGGTGGGTGAAGTGTTCTGTTGTTAAATTACACTGACCTCACTTCTAATGCCTGAACATTTCTGGAAGGGAATGTCAGTCTGCTGATTACCGTCACTGACACATGCTGCCTGCTAGATGAACATCCTGACTGTATAAAATGTGTTTCTGCACTCCCACCTGCTGCCCTTTCTCC
Source organism: Mobula hypostoma (assembly GCF_963921235.1). Lineage (NCBI taxonomy): Eukaryota > Metazoa > Chordata > Chondrichthyes > Myliobatiformes > Myliobatidae > Mobula > Mobula hypostoma. Next base: position 1,531,478 of record NC_086116.1, on the reverse strand, counting down.
ACCAAGAATTCTCCCCTCCTGTGCGATCATGATAGAATGTCTACCACAGTCTGCAGCTGGATGATGCTTCAGTTTGCAGCTGGATTATGGGGCAGTCAGCAGCTGGATGGTGCAGTAGTTTGCAGCTGGCTTGTGGAATGGTTTGCAACTGGAATTTTGTGAAAGCATTTGCAGCTGGATTGTGGAGCAGTTTGCAGCTGGACTGCAGTAGTCTGCAGCTGGATTGTGGTACATTTTGCAGCTGGATTGTGCGGTAGTTTAGCTGGATGGTAGAGTGATTTACAGCTGGATGGTGCAGTAGTTTGCAGCTGGCTTGTGGAATGGTTTGCAACTGGAATTTTGTGAAAGCATTTGCAGCTGGATTGTGGAGCAGTTTGCAGCTGGACTGCAGTAGTTTGCAGCTGGATTGTGGTACATTTTGCAGCTGGATTGTGCAGTAGTTTAGCTGGATGGTAGAGTGATTTACAGCTGGATTGTGCAGTAGTTTGCAGCTGGATTGTGGAGTAGTTTGCAGCTGGACTGTACAGTAGTATGTGGCTGAAATTTTGTGGAAGACTTTGTAGCTGGATTGTGCAGTAGTTCAGCTGGATGGTAGTGATTTACAGCTGGATTGTGCAATAGTTTGCAGCTGGATTGTGCAGTAGTTTGCAGCTGGATTGTGCAGTAGTTTAGCTGGATGGTAGAGTGATTTACAGCTGGATTGTGCAGTAGTTTACAGCTGGATTTTGGAGTAGTTTGCAGCTGGACTGTACAGTAGTATGTGGCTGAAATTTTGTGAAAGAGTTTGTAGCTGGATTGTGCAGTAGTTCAGCTGGATGGTAGTGATTTACAGCTGGATTGTGCAGTAGTTAGCAGCTGGATTGTGGAGTACTTTGCTTCTGGATTGTGCAGTAGTTTGCAGCTGGAATGTGGAATGGTGTGCAGCAGGATTGTAGAGCAGCTTGCAGCTGGATTGTGGGGTAATTTGCAGCCTGATTGTGGTGTCGTTTGTGACTGGATTGTGGCAGATTTTGCAGCTGGATTGTGGGGTTGATTGAAGCTGTATTCAGCTGGAATGTGGCAAATTTGCACTGGATTTTGGTGTGGTTTGCAGCTGGATTGCCGTGCGGATCGCAGCTGCTTGAAACTGGGCACAGTTTGCAACTGGATTGCTGACTGCATTTGAAACAGAAACTTTAGGACAAAATGCTGTTTGCCTTATTTTACCCGGACCACTGCAGATCTAAAAACACTGAGAAAGCCATTTAACTATGCGCAATATACTTTATATCTTCAAAACAATTACCCATATTTGTGCCATTTGGAATCATTTCTACATTGGAGAATACTTCAGCCCTAATCAAATGGCAGCCTCTGTGGCATCAGCTTTGCCGACAATGAAAGGATCCAACCATGAACAGGTGATTGTGTGAAAACTCAATCCACCAGTTTAATTTGGTTGGAAAGGGGTAACTATGGTAACTGTGATGAGTCAGACTGCTATCGACAGGTGTCTGACAGAATCTTTGCACAAAATAGAAGTCGGAGTTTCACTGTTGCGAATGCAATTGGATTTTTAACTGGACACTCTTGATTAACCAGGTTAATTGGATTGATTAGTAATAGTTAAAATGCAATCAAACAACAAACAATTAGTCATATTCTGTAGGAGTGACTAATATTTACAGATTAGAAATAAACAAATGTTTATCTGAAGTTTTTGATACATGAGCTGTGGCAATAATTAATAGGTAAACAAGTTAGCAGCATTTTATTTTGAGATTCAGCATGGTAACAGACACTTCCAGTCCAACAAGCCTGCACCTCCCAAAAGAGCCCATGTGACCAATTAACCCGTTTGATTGGGGCACGACTGCGCAAGCGCGTGGACGTCAGCCAGCGGGAATAGTGAGAAGAGTTTAAAAGGAGACACCTTACAGTAGCGGTCCCCAACCACCAGGCCACGAGGAAACGATATGATTTGGCGATAGGAGTCAGCTGCACCTTTCCTCATTCCTCGTCATGCCCACGGTTGAGCCATTACGCATGCGAGGTCATTACCCGCGCGTCATCCATGTCAGCGCGGGAAGAAGATCAACTCCTCGAGCTTGCAAATGACAGCGGACTGAAAAGTACGTTTGATATAACACCTCTGCCGGCATTCTGGATCAAAGTCAAGGCTAAGTATCCTGAGTTAGCCAGGAAAGCACTGAAAACGTTGCTTCCATTTCCAACGTATCTCTGCAATGAAAACTAAATTGCGGAATAGACTGGACATAAGGAACCCCCTTCGGGTATCGCTGTCTCCCATCAACCCTCGATAGGACCGTGTTGTTGCAGGGAAACAAGCCCAGGGCTCCCACTGATTCAGCGATACGTGTGTTGTAATGATTTTATATGTTCATACGGGGAAAATATGTGCTGTGTGTTTAATATCCAAACGTTACTTAAAATGTTATGATGCTATTGACTTATATAACCATATAACAATTACAGCATGGAAACAGGCCATCTCTGCCCTCCTAGTCCGTGCCGAATGCTACTCTCACCTAGCCCCGCTGACCTGCACTCAGCCCATAACCCTCCATTCCTTTCCTGTCCATATACCTATCTAATTTTTCTTTAAATGATAATATCGAACCTGCCTCTACCACTTCTACTGGAAGTTTGTTCAGCACTTACTTCAAGCTCCCCTGTCGTCCCCTGATAATTGACTTATCACTATATTCATGCAAGGAAAATATGCGCTGTGTGTGTGATATTAAATTCATTAGATAAACACTTTTAGAAACGAAATTGAGTGTATTAGCCACTTATCACCTATATTCCAGTCATGATTAACACCCCCCCCAACAGAATCGCCAAAAATGATTTAAAAAATTGGCACATACATGGATATGCAGATTACGCATGCGCACTGGTGCCCGTGCAAGGCTTCATGGTTATTGTAGTCTATCGGGGTAAACGTATCTGACCGCTACTCTTGTCCGTTGGCAACCCTACCCTCCTCCACCCACCCCCCCACCCCCGGTCAGCCGGTCCGTGAGAATATTGTAAATATGAAACCGGTCCGCAGTGCAAAAAAGGTTGGGGACCCCTGCCTTATGGAGTGGGCACCAGAGTAGAAGGAGACAGAGTAGAAAGGCTTTGGCTCAACGAGGCTTCAGCATTAACGGGTCGAGGAGTGGTAGGTTGCCTGTGTTGAATACAGACAGGAGGTATGTGTGTGAGGCCGGTGTTCTGTGCTTGGTGTCAGATGTGGGAAGTCCTGGAGACTCCCAGCCTCCCGGACGACCACGTCTGTGCCAGGTGCGTTGAACTGCAGCTGCTTAGAGACCATGTTAGGGAACTGGAGATGCACTCATTGACCTTCATCTGGTCAGGGATAGTGAGGAGGTGATAGAGAGGAGCTATAGGCAGGTAGTCACCCCGGGACCATATGAGACAGAGAAATGGGTAACAGTCAGGAGAGGGAAGGGGAAGAGTCAGGTACTAGAGAGTATCCCTGTGGCTGTATCCCTTAACAATAAGTACTCCTGTTTGAATACTGCTGGGCCTACCTGGGGGAAGCAACAGTGGCCGTGCCTCTGGAACAGAGTCTGTCCCTGTGGCTCAGAAGGGTAAGGAAAGGAAGAGGATGGCAGCAGTGATAGGGGACTCATAGTTAGGGGGTCAGACAGGCGATTCTCTGGACGCAGGAAAGAAACACGGATGGGAGTTTGCCTCCCAGGTCTTAGGGTCCGGGATGTTTCTGACCGTGTCCACGATATCCTGCAGTGAGAAGGAGAACAGCCAGAGGCCATGGTACATATTGGTAGCAAAAACATAGGCAGGAAAATGGAGGAGGTCCTGAAAGCAGACTACAGGGAGTTAGGAAGGAAGTTGTGCAGCAGGACCTCAAAGGTAGTAATCTCGGGATTACTGCCTGTGCCATGTGACAGTGAGTATAGGAATAGAGTGAGATGAAGGATAAATGCGTGGCTGAGGGATTGGAGCAGGGGGCAGGGATTCATATTTCTGGATGATTGGGACCTCTTTTGAGGCGGGCGTAAACTGTACTAGAAGGATGGGTTGCATTTTAATCCCAGGGGGACCAATATCCTGGCAGGGAGGTTTGCTAAAGCTACTGGGGAGAGTTTAAACTAGAATTACTGGGGGATGGGAACCAAACTGAAGAGACAGATGAAGAGGCGGTTGGCTCACAAATAGAGAAAGCTTGGAGACAGTGCAAGAGGGAGGATAGGCAGATGATAAGAGAAGGGATACACTCAGACTGATGGTTTGAGATGTGTCTATTTTAATGCAAGGAATATTATGAACAAAGCGGATGAGCTTGGACTGTGGATCAGTACTTGGAGCTATGATGTTGTGGCCATTAGAGACTTGGATCGCTCAGGGGCAGGAATGGTTACTTCAAGTACCAGGCTTCAGATGTTTCAAAAGGACGGGGGGGGGTGCAAAAGAGGTGGGGTGTGGCTCTGTTGATCAGAGATAGTGTCACGGCTGAAGAAAAGGTTGTCTACAGAGTCTCTCTGGGTGGAAGTTAAGAACAGGAAGGGGTCTACTGGGTATTTTTTATAGACCACCCAATAGTGACAGGGACATCAAGGAGCAGATAGGGAGACAGATTCTGGAAAGGTGTAATAATAACAGGGTTATTATGATGGGAGATTTTAATTTCCCAAATATCGATTAGCATGTCCCTGGAGCGAGGGGTTTAGATGGGGTGGAGTTTGTTAGGTGTGTTCAAGAAGGTTTCCTGACACAGCCTACAAGAGGAGAGGCTGTACTTGATCTGGTATTGGGAAATGAACCTGGTCAGATGTCAGATCTCTCAGTGGGAGAGCATTTTGGAGACAGTGATCACAATTCTATGTCCTTTACCATAGCATTGGAGAGGGATAGGAACAGACAAGTTAAAAGTGTTTAATTGGAGTAGGGGAAATATGAGGCTATCAGGCAGAAACTTGGAAGCATAAATTGGGAACAGATGTTCTCAGGGAAATGTACAAAAGAAATGTGGCAAATGTTCAAGGGATATTTGCGTGGAGTTCTGCATAGGTACGTTCCAATGAGGCAGGGAAAGGATGGTAGGGTACAGAAACCGTGGTGTATAAAGGCTGTTGTAAATCTAGTCAAGAAGAAAAGAAAAGCTTACGAAAGGTTCAAAAAACTAGGCAATGATAGAGATCTAGAAGATTATAAGGCTAGTAGGAAGGAGCTTAAGAAGGAAATTAGGAGAGCCAGAAGTGGCCATGAGAAGGCCTTGTCAAACAGGATTAAGGAAAACCCCAAGGCATTCTACAAGTATGTGAAGAGCAAGAGGATAAGATGTTAGAGAATAGGACCAATCAAGTGTGAGAGTGGAAAAGTGTGTATGGAACTGGAGGAGATAGCAGAGGTACTTAATGAGTACTTTGTTTCAGTATTCACTCTGGAAAAGGATCTTGGCAATTATAGGGATGCCTTACAGTGGACTGAAAAGCTTGTGCATGTAGATATTAAGAGGATGTGCAGGAGCTTTTGGAAAGCATCAAGTTGGATAAGTCACTGGGACCGGACGAGATGTACCCCAGGCTACTGTGGGAGGTGAGGGAGGAGATTGTTGAGACTCCGGCAATGATCTTTGCATCATCAATGGGGAGGGGAAAGGTTCTGGAGAATTGGAGGGTTGCAGATGTTCCACTTTTCAAGAAAGGGAGTAGAGATAGCCCAGGAAATTGTAGATCAGTGAGTCTTACTTCAGTGGTTGGTAAGTTGATGCAGAAGGTCCTGAGAGGCAGGATTTATGAACATTTGAAGAGGCATAATATGATTAGGAATAGTCAGCATGTTTTCATCAAAGGCAGGTCGTTCCTTACGAGCCTGATTGAATTTTTTGAAGATGTGACTAAACACATTGATGAAGGTAGAGCAGTAGATGTAGTTTATATGGATTTCAGCAAGGCATTTGACAGGGTACCCCATGCAAGGCTTATTGAGAAAGTAAGGAGGCATGGGATCCAAGTGGACATTGCTTTGTGGATCCAGAACTGCCTTGCACACAGAAGGCAAAGAGTGGTTGTAGATGGGTCATATTCTGCATGAAGGTCGGTGACCAGTGGTTTGCCTCAGTGATCTGTTCTGGGACCCCTACTCTTTGTGATTTTTATAAATAACCTGGATGAGGAAGTGGAGGGAAGGGTTAGTAAGTTTGCTGATGACACAAAGGTTGGTGGTGTTGTGGATAGGGTGGGGGGCTGTCAGAGGCTACAGCGGGACATTGATAGGATGCAAAACTGGGCTGAGAGGTGGCAGATGGAGTTCAACCCAGATAAGTGTGAGGTGGTTCATTTTGGTAGGTCAAATACGATGACAGAATATAATATTAATGGTACGGCTCTTGGCAGTATGGAGGATCAGAGGGATCTTGGGATCCGAGTCCATAGGACACTCAAAGCTGCTGTGCAGGTTGACTCTGTGGTTAAGAAAGCATACGGTGCATTGGCCTTCATCAACCGTGGGACTGAGTTTCGGAGCCAAGAGGTAATGTTGCAGCTATATAGGATTCTAGTCAAACCCCACTTGGAGTACTGTGCTCAGTTCTGGTTGCCTCACTACAGGAAAGATGTGGAAGCCATAGAAAGGGTGCAGAGAAGATTTACAAATATGTTACCTGGATTGGGGAGCATGCCTTATGAGAATAGGTTGAGTGAACTCGGCCTCTTTTCCTTGGAGCGATGGAGGATGAGAGGTGACCTGATAGAGGTGTGTAAGATGATGAGAGGCATTGATCATGTGGATCGTCAGAGGCTTTTTCCCAGGGCAAGAGAGGACACAGTTTTAAAGTGCTTGGAAGTAGTACAGAGGAGATGTCAGGGGTAAGTTTTTTATGCAGAGAGTGGTGAGTGTGTGGAATGGGCCGCTGGCGATGTTGGTGGAGGTGGATACGATAGGGTCTTTTAAGAGATTCCTGAACAGACACATGAAGCTCAGAAAAATAGAGGGCTATGGGTAACTCTAGGTAATTTCAAAGGTAAGGACATGTTCGGCACAGCTTTGTGGGCCAAAGGGCCTGTATTGTGCTGTATGTTTTCTAACCCACTAACCCTTGGCTTATCTACATATTGTGTTTGGAATGCAGGAGGAAACCAGAGCACCCAGAGGAAACCCACATGGCCACAGCAGAGCTTACAGATAGTGGTGGCAATTGAACCCAGGTGGATGGTGCTATAATAACATCATGCTAACTGCTATGTAGCAGGTTAACTTCCCGAGTTGATAGGGTCATTAATGGGTGGTTGTACTGACCACAGCTGCAGTTACCCACACACATCAGTGCGGTCATCATGAATGGACTCTTGGGTACAGACTTCCCTTGAGCCTGGGATGGCAAACTGATGGTTGCTGATGCACTATCGCAGACCTCACACCTCCATCTCTTTGGCGTTAGAAAAGACCTGTATGGCAGGTCCAGCGTGGGGAGTCAGGCTGGAAAGGTTCGGTATGGGTAGATGGTGAGGAAGGGGTAGTAATGGCTGTGGGAAATCATGCTGGGGAGATATATATATGATCTGGATGATGAAGTGGTAAATTGGATTAGTAAGTATGCAGATGATACTAAGATAGGTGGAGTTGTGGATAATGCAGTAGGTTTTCAAAGCTTGCAGAGAGATTTAGGCCAGTTAGAAGAGTGGGCTGAAAGATGGCAGATGGAGTTTAATGCTGAAAAATATGAGGTGCTACATCTTGGTAGGACTAATCAAAATAGGACATGATAAATGGTAGGGCATTGAAGAATGCTGTAGAACAGAGGGACCTAGGAAAAATGGTGCATAGTTCCCTGAAGGTGGAATCTCATGTGGACAGGGTGGTGAAGAAAGCTTTTGGTATGCTGGCCTTTATTAATCAGAGCATTGAGTATAGCAGTTGGGATGTAATGTTGAAATTGTATAAGGCATTGGTAAGGCCAAATTTGGAGTATTGTGTACAGTTCTGGTCACTGAATTATAGGAAAGATGTCAATAAAATTGAGAGAGTACAGAGGAGGTTTACTAAAATGTTGCCCGGGTTTCAATCTCCTAAGTTACAGAGAAAGGTTGAACAAGTTAGGTCTTTATTCTTTGGAGCGTAGAAGGTTGAGGGGGGACTTGATAGAGGTGATTAAAATTATGAGGGGGATTGATAGAGTTGACGTGGATAGGCTTTTTCTATTGAGAATGGGGGAGATTCAAACTAGAGGACATGAGTTGAGAGTTAAAGGGCAAAAGTTTAGGGGTAACATGAGGGGGAACTTCTTTACTCAGAAAGTGGTAGCTGTGTGGAACGAGCTTCCAGCAGAAGCGGTTGAGGCAGGTTCGATGTTGTCGTTTAAAGTTAAATTGGATAGATATATGGACAGGAAAGGAATGGAGGGTTATGGGCTGAGTGCAGGTCGGTGGGACTAGGTGAGAGTAAGAGTTTGACACGGACTAGAAGGGCCAAGATGGCCTGTTTCCGTGCTGTAATTGTTACATGGTTATGGTTATATGAAGAGCCCTCGTCTGTCAGAAAGCTTATCCTGATCCTGGCAGACCAGACCCAATCCAAGTTGACTGAACCCAACCAGACTCAACCTGTGTCAAACCAAGCTGAGGCCAGGCCTAGTCAATGCGACCTGGATTGCCAGAGCCGAGCCAAACCATCCCTGGCCTGAGACAAGCTGACTCAGATCCACTGGTCCTATCAGCCCCTGATGGTGCTAGAGACTTGCACTGAGAAATGGCAGCTGCCTGATCTCTGCATCCCTGACTGTTTTTGTGTCATCCCCACCATCAAGCCCACAGCACTGAGCCTCAGTACATTTACTTACCTCTAGCTGGAGATGTTCCAGTTTTTGACCGCCGACCGGTGGCCATTTCTGATCTATTCTGGATCCCTGTCCACATCCTGTTTGCTGGAGTTGGCCATCCTTCCTCTAGTAGCGCAGTGAAACTCTGCTCTGGCAGAGTCTGGTGGAAGTTCCCTTCATCCCAAAGGGAGAAGCCACCAAGAGTCCAGCCATAGCATTGGAAATGTGTGTCGCATTCAGCCTTTAGCAATCTTGACTCACCCAGGTGGTGGTAGAGTATTACAACAGTAGTCTCAGAGTAAAGTTGGTATCTGTTGTGTGTTTAATATTTGAGTGATATTGTTTGATTAAGCATTCTTTTTCACTTTAATAATTCATTACAGGTTATACGTATAAATACATGAATTGCATATGTCATCACACTGCCACGTGATACATGCGCGCCTCACTTAAAGTACACACAAACCTAGACTCACATTTCGGACTCTCATGTCTTCCTTTGAATTAGTTTAATGTTTTGAAGTTACAGAACATAACAGTGGTGACGAGGTATTTTTAAAGCAAACATGAGACGGCTACCAACCTGTTGATTCGCAGCAACACGTTCAAGTTTTAAAAAAGCTCAACAAGGAGCAGCGAGTAAAACAACAATTCAGCATGTGCAAATGCGATCGAGTTTAAAGAAAAGGCAGAAACCGAAGAATTCACAGGTTCATAAACAGTGAATACTGAGTAATTATCATAAAGAAAAAGATCAATAATGGTGGCTAGACACGTTCAATTGCTCAGAGGGTAACTGGCTTATGTATACTGAGTTAATTGAACAGTATCTTGAAGCAAATGAAATAACCTATGAAAAACAAGTACCAATTTTGCTGAGTGCATTGGGTTTAAAGGCATGCATTTTGCCTCAACATTTAAATGCTGCAACCAAACCAGCAGAACTGAGCTTTGCTACCATTGTGAAAATAATGCAGGAACATCAAGAGCCGAAACCATTGTTGATTGCAGAATTCTTTAGGTTCCATAAGCAGAACCAAAAAGAAGGGGATTTATTTCAGCACACTTGACTAAATTGAACAGATTGAGCATTGTCAGTTCAGTAATGGGCTTGATGATGTACTGAGAGATTGTTTAGTTTGTGAAATCTTACGGTAAAGCTTTCAAAAACAATTCCTAACTGAAGCACAATTTACATTGAAATAAACAGTTGAAATCGCTGTTTCAATGGAAACCACAGAGACCCAATTGAGTTACAGTAAGGAATAAAAGTAAGTGTGGACAAAATTGCAACATTTAAACAGAAACCTGCCTGGCTGAACAAATTGTATTACCATTCTGCAGGAGGCTCACATACACCAGACTAGTGCAGGTTTAAAGGTGAAACTTGCAGAAGAAGGGGCAGATAGGACAGATGGTGAAAAAGAAAAAATAGTGTGCAGTCAGACTGTCAGGAAGGGCAGGCAGATGATAGGATACAATTGCAGAACAGGGTGAGTGTCAGTGCATAGGGATGCAAATCAAAAAGGGTAACAAATGCACTACTCAAAGTGTGATATCTCAATGCACAGAGTATAAGAAATATACTCTGTTCTGGGCCACACCCTCCTCCAGACCTGCCTCTTGGTTTTTTTGCACTACCTTACTTTCCCTTTTCTGTTTTCTATTTATGATTTATAATTTAAATTTTTAATATTTACTATCGCTTTGTACTCCAGGGAGCATGAAGAGCAGAATCAAATATCGTTGTGATGATTGTATGCTCTAGTATCAATTGTTTGGCGACAATAAAGTATAAAGTATAAAATGGATGATCTTGTTGCACTTTTACAGATAGTCGGGTATGATGTTGTGACGATCACTGAATTGTGACTGCAGGACGTTTGTAGTTGGGAGCTGAATGCCCAAGGTTGCACATTGTATTGGAGGGACAAAAAGGTAGGCAGAGGGGGTGGCATGGCTCTGTTGGTAAAGAATGGAATCAAACTATTAGAAAGATATGACACAGTGTCGGAGGATATTGAATCCTTGTAAGCTGAGTTGAGAGACTGCAAGGGTAAAAGGACCCAGATGGCAGTTATACACAGGCCTCTAAACAGGAGCTGGGATGTGGACCACAGATTACAATGGGAAATAGAAAAGGTGTGTCAAAAGGGCAATGTTATGATAGTCATGGAAGAATTTACCATGCAGGTAAATTGGGAAAATCATGTTGATAATGGATCTCAAGAGAGTGAATTTGTTGAATGCCTGTGAGATGACTTTTTAGAGCAGTTTGTCGTTGAGCCTACTGGGGATCAGCTATACTGGATTGCATGTTATGTAATGAACCGGAGGTGATTAAAGAGCTTAAGGTAAAGGAAACCTTAGGAGGCAGTGATCACAATATGATTGAGTTCAACTTGAAATTTGATAAGGAGAAGGTAAAGTCTAATATAGCAGTGTTTCAGTGGAGTAAAGGAAATTACAGTGGTATGAGAGGGGAATTGGCCAAAGTAAATTGGAAGAAGATGCTGGCAGGAATGTCAGCAGAGCAGCAATGGCTTGAGTTTCTGGGAGAAATGAGGAAGGTGCAGAATAGACTCATTCCAAAAACAAAGAAATACTCAAATGGTAAAATAGTACAACCATGGCTGATGAGGGAAGTCAAAGTTAATGTAAAAACAAAAGAGAGGGCATACAGCAAAGCAAAAATTAGCAGAAAGGCAGATGGCTGGGAAGCTTTTAAAAACCTATAGAAAGCAACTAAAAGAATTATTAGGAGGGAAAAAATGAAGTACGAAAGCAAGCTAGCAAGCAATATCAAGGTGGATAGAAAAAGCTTTTTCAAGTATGCAAAAAATAAAAAAGAGCTGAGAGTGAATATAGGACTGCTAGAAAATGAGGCCAGAGAAATAATAATGGGGACCAAGGAGATGGCAGATGAACAAAATGAGTATTTTGCATCAGTCTTCACTGTGGAAGACACTAGCAGTATGCCTGATGTTGAATGGTGCGAGGGAAGAGAAGTGAGTGAAGTTACTATTACAAGAAGAAGGTGCTCAAAAGTCTGAAAAACCTGAAGTCATCCAGACCAGATGAACTACACTCTAGGGTTCTGAAAGGGGTAGTGTTAGAGATTGTGGAGGCATTAGTAATGATCTTTCAAAAATCATTGGACTCTGGCATGGTTCCAGAGGACTGGAAAATTACAAATGTCACTCCTTTCTTTTAGAAAGGAAGGAGGCAGCAGAAAGGAAATTATAGATCAGTTAGCCTGACCTCAGTGGTTGGGAAAATGTTGGAGTTAATTACTAAAGATGAGGTTATGGAGTACTTGGTGACACAGGACAAGATAGAACAGTCAGCATGGTTTCCTGAAGGGAAAATCTTGACTTGCTGGAATCCTTTGAGGATATTACAAATAGGATAGATAAAGGGGATGCAGTGGTTGTTGTATATTTGGATTTTCAGAAGACCTTTGACAAGGTGCCACATACGAGGCCGTTTACCAAGTTAAGAGCCCGTGGTATTATAGGAAAGTGACTAGTATAGTTAGAGCATTGGCTGATTGGTAGGAGGCAATAAGTGAAAATAAAAGCATCCTTTTCTGGTTGGCTCCCAGTGACTAGTGGTTTTCCACAGGAGTCGGTGTTGGAACCACTTCTTTTTATGCTGTATATTAATGATTTAGATGATGGTATAGATGGCTTTGTTGCCAAGTTTGCAGATGATACAAAGATTGGTGGAGTGGCAGGTAGTGTTGAAAACATGGGTAGGTTGCAGAAGGACTTAGACAGATTAGGAAAATGGGCAAGAAAGTGGCAATTGAAATACAATGTTTGAAAATGCATGGTCATGCACTTTGGTAGTAGAAATAAATGTGCAGACTATTTTCTAATGGGGAGAAAATCCAAAAAATCTGAGATTAAAAGGGATTTGGGAGTCCTTGTGCAGAACACCCTAAAGGTTAACTTGCAGGTTGAGTCAGTAGTGAAGAAGGCAAATGCAATGTCAGCATTCATTTCAAGAGGACTAGAATATAACAGGGATGTGATGCTGAGGCTTTATAAAGCACTGTGATGCTTCACCTTGAGTATTGCAAACAGTTTTGGGGTCCTTATCTAAGAAAAGATGTGCTGACATTAGAGATGGTTCAGAGGAGGTTCACAAGGATGATTCCGGGAATGAAATGATTATCATCTCAGGAACATTTGATAGCTCTGGGCTTGTACTTGCTGGAGCTTAGATGGATGGGGGAGGGGGAATCCTATTGAAATCTTTTGAATAATGAAAGGCCTAGACAGAGTAGATGCTGCTTGGCCTGCTGCGTTCACCAGCAACTTTGATGTATGTTGCTTGAATTTCCAGCATCTGCAGAATTCCTGTTGTTTTAGATGTGGAAAGGATGTTTCCCATGGTTGGGGAGTCCAGGATAAGAGGACACAACATCAGGATAGGGGGGCGTCCATTTAAAACAGAGATGCAGAGGAATTTCTTTGGAGAGAGAGCGGTGAATTTATGGAATGTGTTACCACAGGCAGCTGTGAAGGCCAGGTCATTGGGAGTATTTAAGGTGGACATTGATAGGTTTTTGATTGGCCATGGTGTCAAAGGTTACGGGGAGAAGGCCGGGGAGTGGTGCTGAGGAGGGGAAAAAAGAATCAGCCATGATTGAATGTTGGAGCAGACTCGATGGGCCAAATGGCCTAATTCTGCTCCTCTGTCTTATGGTCCTAAAATAGGACACATACAAAGAGCATGTTGGGCAGACAAAAATAAATGGACTGCATAGGGAAGAGAAAAAGCTGAAAAGTCAAGTTTCAATTTCAAAAAGAGCACTAATCTGCATGCTGTTGATGAAAAATCTAATAATGATGAGGGTGACACAGGACTAAGTAGCCTTAAGATTAACAATGTGAAAACTAACAATCGACAAGCAATATGGCTTACTCCAGAAGTGAACAGCAAATTAATTAAAATGGAATTGGACACTGGGTCAGTTGTTTCAGTGATTCCACAAAATGAGTTTGAAAGGCATTTCAAAGATACTGGACTGAAGCCTGCAGATAACCAGCTCTTATACTACAGAAAAAACAACTCCTGTGGGAATGACATTCATAACAGTGAAACAGAACAACCAACAAGCAACATTGGGCGTGTATGTAGTTAAAAACAGGGGGTCCAGCATTGTGGGGGTGTAATTGGCTGAGACAACCTCAACTTGATTGGAGATCCATCCACCATTTGCATGCCACATCCTCTGATAGAGTCAACTGAAATCGAATTTTAAAAAGTACTGATGATGCCACAACTAACTCCGTACTGTACACCATGAACCGCTGCCGAATTCAGGGCAAACAGATGTTGGTGTCAACCTCTGTGCCTCTTGTTAGAAAGTATATTGGGTCAAGGAAGGACCTCGCTCAGGGGGATCGTGAAAGTGACAAAACCAGTGGTCCGACTACAACACTTCTGAGAACATATCTGTAGATAACATATCTGAGAATGCTTCTGATATGTTAATCAGACACAAGCATTGGGCTTTTGTGAGTATAAAGAACCAGAATCTCCTCGGCGTACATAAGGTTTTTGCATGAACTTCAAGTGGGAGACAAAAAAACTGCTTGTAATAGTAGATGCAAAAACCAAAGCCTAGCTGGATGAATGGAAACCAGTCAACAGAGATACCAAAACAAAGGATTCATCAGATGATGTGGCTGAGGAAACGAACAAGAGAGATCAGATTGTAAAGGGAGCAATAGAGAATTAATAACAGAATACTCCAGTGAACTTAATGCACCTTCCCATGATCAAGATGCACATCCTGGAAAGAAGGAAAAGGAAGGTGAGAAGGTGAGTCGGACTGTGGTCGGGCATGGCAGGGAGAGTTTTCTTCCTTCTCCCGTCTGCGTGAGATCTGGGACTTTCGAGAAACTTTGAACTTTTTTTACTGTGCTCATGGCCTGTTCTTCATCAAGTTATGGTATTGTTGCACTGTTGTAATTATATGTTATAATGATGTGGTTTTGTAAGTTTTTCAGTCTTGGTCTGTCTTGTGTTTTTGTGATATCACACCGGAGGAATATTGTATCATTTCTTAATGCATGCATTACTAAATGACAATAAAAGAGGACTGCGTGTCCTCATAATCTAATCTAAAAAGAAAGACAAGAAATTGAAAAGCAAGGAAGGGACAGAGAGAAAGAATGTGAGTGAGAAAGAGAAAGGTGTGAAAGAGAGGGGAAAAGTGAGAAAAAGAAAGAAGCCAGGGCCAGGAGAGAAGCAAGGACTGAAGTAGATCTAGAGAGAAAAGCTGAGAAAAGGACAAGAGAAGTGGCTACCACTGTCAGAGCAACTTCCTGCAGACTGGGAGTCAACTCCTTCAGTCACCATGGAGGCCCCACAGCCTGAGACTGTTTCACAGGCACAGGTCTCACCTTTATCCCACAAGAGTAAGAAATCCTCCACAGCAATTAAATCTTTAGACCTGAATGGAACAATTTAAAATTTACTATGCTGTGAGTGTCTGTATATAGTAGTTGTACTATATAATATACAATTTGAGATGCATTCTGTATTGAGTTGGAGTTTATAGCAAAGCAGGGAGGAGTGTTGTGTATTTAATTAAGTAATCTTGTAAATGTATCATTTGATTAAGCATTCTTGTTCACTTCAATAATTTGTTCTGGGTTATATGTATAAATACATGAATTCAATAAGTCCATTTAATGTCAGAGAAAAGTATACAATATACATAAAATTCTTTTTCTTTGCAAACATCCACAAAACAGAGGAGTGAACCAAAGAAAGAAAGACAGTTAACTGTTAGAACCCCAAAGCCCACACGCATAACCAGCAGCAAAGTGACAACCCCCCTCCTCCCCACTAGCAAAAAAGCATCTCCACCCTCCACTGAGCACTTAAGTGTGCAGCAAAGCATCAATAAAGACATAGACTGCAGTACCCCAAAGACTACTTGTTCACCGGTATTAGACTAATAAGGGAAAAGAGGGGAGACATAACAAACAACTCGCTGATTTACGATGTTAAAAATCTGTTGCTTTGCTTTTTCCGAGCTCTGTGCCCGAAGATCTCGGGGCTCCAGGCACACAGCTAGCAGCCAGCGTGCTGTTTTCGATCTTCCGCCTCCACAACACACCAGGCAGCAGCACCAACCTCAAGTCCACCTGCCTGCAGAGCCATGAAAACCCGGCACCCTGCAGGCGTGCTAGTCTTCCAGGCCGTGTCCTTGGCATATCGAAAAGCGGTCAGTCGTAAGGCCCTGAGAGCAGGTCCCATTTCCACAAAGAACCAAAGTCAGCGGGTTACTCCAGGTCAGGGTCTTCAAAAGAACCCTGAAAAGGAAAAAAAAGGAGATATTAAAGATAGAAATAGAGCTGTTTCTGAAGATGCAAGAAGAGCAGTCGCCGTTAGGCGCCATCACCCTAAGCTCCGCCCTCTGTTATGTCATTGCACGCCTGTGATACACACGCCTCGCTTAAGATAAACATGAAGTGAGACTCACATTCTGGACTCCCATGTCTTCCTTTGAACTAGGTTAATGTTTTGAAGTTACAGAACATAAAGAGCTCTCCTCTCTGAAGGTCGTGTGATCAGACATAAGCATCTGGGATGAACCTAAGTCACAGGCCTGCAATAAGCTTGCACGAAGGAGGCTGGTGATGAAAGGCACCAGTGTGCAAACGGGGCATTGATAAGTCAGCAGTGTGTGCTCAGTTCCTTCAGCTACGTATTCCGATCCAGAACACAGATCTGTACACACCAACTGGGAGTATTGTCAGTGTGTTCATTTCACCCACTAACCAAGAAACTGAACAAATGCGTTTTCACTCTCCTTGCTAGCCCGTGATGTTGTTGCAAAGCTGACCAACCTTGGAATTAACAGCACCACTGACTTTAATTGGATCGCCCAGTTACGATATTATTGGGAAGAGAAGAAAATTGTAATCAGGATGATTACAACCGCGGTGCTTTACGGTTATGAGTACCTGGGGAACACAGGAAGGCTTGTCATCACGCCCCTGACAGACAGATGCTACAGGTAAGATCTGGCTGGGGGTCCTCACAGGCAAACGCACCACGAGCTAGTTCCATGACTTCTTTAATTCCTTGCATTACGTTTCTTAATGTTTCTATTTGAAAATGAAAAGAAATCATGCACTCTGCTCTGGAGTGGAACCCATGTGGTCTTCTATTGCTGTAGCCCATCCACTACAAGCTTCTATGAGTTGTGCATTCAGAGATGCTCTTCTGTACACCACTGTTGTAGCACGTGGTTATCTGAGTAACTTTCATCTTCCTGTCAGCTTGAACCAGTCTGGCCGTTTTCCTCTGACCTCTCTCATTAACAAAGCATTCTTACTCACAGAACTGCCACTCACTGGGTGTTCTTTGCACCATTCTCTGCAAACTTTAGGGACTGAAAGCAGCAGTTTCTGGGATGCTCAAACCACCCCACCTGACACAAGCAGTCAGTCCACAGTCAAAGTCTGATGGTTGAGAAGAAGAAGCTATTCTTAAAGCATAGAGAGTGTGACTTCAGGCTCCTGGACCTCCTCTCTGATGGTAGTATTGAGAAGAGGGCATGTCCCAGATGGTGAGGATCCTTGATTATAGATATAGACGGGATCTTTTCAGAATGGCAGGCAGTGACTAGTGGGGTACCGCAAGGCTCAGTGCTGGGACCCCAGTTGTTTACAATATATATTAATGACTTAGACGAAGGATTTAAATGCAGCGTCTCCAAGTTTGCAGATGACACGAAGCTGGGCGGCAGTGTTAGCTGTGAGGAGGATGCTAAGAGGATGCAGGGTGACTTGGATAGGTTAGGTGAGTGGGCAAATTCATGGCAGATGCAATTTAATGTGGATAAATGTGAAGTTATCGACTTTGATGGCAAAAACAGGAAAGCAGATTATTATCTGAATGGTGGCCAATTAGGAAAAAGGGAGGTGCAACGAGACCTGGGTGTCATTATACACCAGTCATTGAAAGTGGGCATGCAGGTACAGCAGGCGGTGAAAAAGGCGAATGGTATGCTGGCATTTATAGCAAGAGGATTCGAGTACAGGAGCAGGGAGGTACTACTGCAGTTGTACAAGGCCTTAGTGAGACCACACCTGGAGTATTGTGTGCAGTTTTGGTCCCCTAATCTGAGGAAAGACATCCTTGCCATAGAGAGAGTACAAAGAAGGTTCACCAGATTGATTCCTGGGATGGCAGGACTTTCATATGATGAAAGACTGGATCGACTAGGCTTATACTTGCTGGATTTTAGAAGATTGAGGGGGGATCTGCTTGAAACATATAAAATTCTAAAGGGATTGGACAGGCTAGATGCAGGAAGATTGTTCCCGATGTTGGGGAAGTTTAAGGATAAAGGGGAAGCCTTTCAGGACTGAGATGAGGAAAAACTTCTTCACACAGAGAGTGGTGAATCTGTGGAATTCTCTGCCACAGGAAACAGTTGAGGCCAGTTCATTGGCTATATTTAAGAGGGAGTTAGATATGGCCCTTGTGGCTAAAGGGATCAGGGGGTATGGAGAGAAGACAGGTACAGGGTTCTGAGTTGGATGATCAGCCATGATCATACTGAATGGCGGTGCAGGCTCGAAGGGCCGAATGGCCTACTCCTGCACCTATATTCTATGTTTCTATGCCATCTTCTTGAGGCACCATCTCTTGAAGATCTTGAAGGTGGGGAGAGTTGTGCCCATGACGGAACAAACAACCCTCTGCAGCCTCTTGAGGTCCTATATATTGAAGGCTCCATACCAGGTTGTGATGGACCCAGTCAGAATGCTCTCCAGCGTAGCATGACAATCATCTCCATCGATGGGAGGTGGAACGTCCACGTTACAAATACAGCAACTGAATTGGGAGGAGGCAAGGCCACCCAACTGTGAACCGTCCAATAAGGCCAATCTGACTGGGCCCTCAGCTCATAGTCCCACCCACCACAAGGAATCTACCACCCCCTTGCTTATCTCCATACCTCTGCCTTAAATGTGATTTTATCCTTTTCAACCCCATTCTTTTGCCTTCTCCCCATAACCTTTGGCACCCTTATTACTCAAGAACAGCTCAGCATCTTCTTTATCATACCCAATGACTTGCTCCCACACTCATCAGTGCCAATGAATTCCACAAACTTACCCACTGGCTAAAAAAAATCCTCCTCGTCTCTGTTCTAAAGGGATGTCCTTCTATTCTGAGGCTGTGCTAATTGGTTCTAGACTCCCCCACTATAGGAAACATCCTCTCTATGTCCACTCTATCTAGGCTGTTCAATATTCGATAGGTGTCAATGAAATCCTTCCTCATTCTTCTAAACTCCAGTGAATACAAACCTAGAGCCATCAAATGCTCCTCATTCCCTGTCCAATGCCAGCCCAGCACATTCTTTCTTGAATAAGGAGCCTGAAACTGCTCGCCATATTCCAAGTGCAGTCTTATAAAGCCCCACATGGCTTACAAAGCCGGAGTATTACATCCTTGCTTTTACATTCTGGTCCTCTCACAATGAAAGCTAACATTAGATTTGCATTCCTGAACCTTTAGGGAACCCTACAAAGGGACCCCCAAATCCCACTGCATCTGATTTCTGAATTTTCTTCCCATTTAGAAAATAGTTTACTCCTTTACTCCTTCAATCGAAGTGCATGACTATACACTTCCCCACATTATATTCCATTTGCCACTTCTTTGCACATTCTCCTAATCCGGGTAAATCCTTCTGCAGACTCCCTGCTTCCTCAACACTACCTCCCACTGCCTCCCCACTACCCTTGTATTGTCCACAAACCTGACCACAAAGACATCAATTCATATAATGTGAAAAGAACCGACCACCTACAGAATACAACAAGACCCCTCTGTATATCAATGATGTTAAGGGTCTTGTCATTAACTGCAACACCTTATGCCTGAATTAAACACCATTTGCTATTTTTCCACCCACAGCTGCTTTATATCCACTTTATCTTATTTAGTCATCTTTCTTTTTCTTTGACCAGTGTTTCTTCTTCTGAGTCCTGTTTGTTAATGTACAGTTTTTCAAAAGTGCCGAGGGAACAAGTTCAGTCAATGCTCTGGTTGAAAGGAAATCGCGTCTCTGTTACTGTTCATTCAGGACCCTGATGGGAGCCCTGCAGCTGAACCTGGGTGGAGCGCCAGAAGGACCCGCAGGAACCGGGAAAACCGAAACCTGCAAGGATCTGGCGAAAGCGGTGGCCAAACAGGTACAGGGAGCGTGGCTGGGCAATGGATATAGTCAGCAATGCTGCTAGGCCCTAGAGAGAGTGGGAGTTGCTCTGACTCCTTGACAGCACAGCAGGATTGGAATTGAATTGTCACATGTATCAAGTTACAGTGGAAAGCTTGTATTAGAATATAGAAACATAGAAAACATACAGCACAATACAGGCCCTTCGGCCCACAAAGCTATGCCGAACATGTCCCTACCTTAGAAATTACCTAGGGTTACCCATAGCCCTCTATTTTTCTAAGCTCCATGTACCTGTCCAGGAGTCTCTTAAAACACCCTATCATATCAGCCTCCACCATCATCACCTACAGCCCATTCCACGCACTCACCACTCTCTGTGTAAAAAACTTACCCCTGACATCTCCTCTGTACCTACTTCCAAACACCTTAAAACTGTGCCCTCTTGTGCTAGTCATCTCAGCCCTGGGAAAAAGCCTCTGACTATCCACACGGTCCATGCCTCTCATCATCTTATACACCTTATGCACACTCTGCATACAGATCAGGCCATGACGCAGGTAATGCAGAATAGAGTGTAACAGCTGCGGGGAAAGTGCAGTGCAGGTAAACGATTAAGTGCAAGATCATAACAAGGTAGGTTGTGAGGTCAAGCATCCCAAAAGTTAAGCATCTGATTACAGCGTGGTAGAAACTGTCCCTAAGCCTGGTGGTGAGCACTTTTGGTTTGCATATCTTCTGTCCGATAGGATGAGGGAGAAGAGAGAATCTCTGGGGTGGATGGGGCCTTTGATTATGCTGGCTGCTGTACTGAGGCAGTGAGGAGTGTAGTCAAGAGTCCATGGAGGGGAGACTGGTTCGTGATGCACTGAGCAGCATCCACAACTCCCTGCAGTTCCTTGCAGTCATGGGCAGAGACAGTTGCTACAGGATTGGAGGGCGAGTAGATTACTCTTGTTCTGATGCATAGTTGTGAGCCAGGAGCAGTGAGCTGGGATTTGATTAAATTTGAGAGCATGAGGTCAATCCTTTTACGATATGGAGAGGAAGCGAAGCAGTTGTATGCATCTCTGATAGAGCACTGCGGAGAATTAGGCTGGGAGTTTGTGGTAAGAACAAGCAAGTGGGATAGTCTTCACAAAAACATGCGAGGAGAGGAGGTGTGAGGGTAGTTACTGTTTGAAACAAGCCATCATTTGCAGGGCAGGGTTGTGCAATTGATTTGGGGGAATTTTAGGGTTTGTTGAGAAGGTGTGTAGACATGGACGGCTATGGAGGCCAAGTCATTGTGTATATCTAAAGTGGATGTTGATAGGTTCTTGATTAATCAGGGCATCAAAGGTTACAGGGAAAAGGCAGGAGAATGGTTTGAGATGGTCAATAAATCAGCCATGATCAAATGGTAGAGCAGACTTAATGGGCCAAGTGGCCAAATTCTATTCTTGTGTCTTATTATGGTTTTATAATTTGGGATTGCTACATGGATGGGGTGGGGGGGGGTAAAAATTGAACCAGAAGGTTGGATCAGGAATTGATGGTGGCCTGCAGAGAGATCAGGGCTGTGAATTATTTGAGGTGATTGGATGAATATTGGGACGTGTGAATTCATGTGCACTTGGGCAAGTAGATTACATTTGGACTGCTATGAAACTGTAAGGTGAATTGTTCTGTGGGTCTAGTTTGGGACACTTGAAGAGGAAGCAGGCAGTCAGTTTAATTTTGGATAATGCAGGATGACTGGTGGTGTAGTGGCATCAGTGCTGGACTTCGGGGCGAGAGGTCCTGAGTTCGAATCCGGCCAGCTCCCTTGCATGAGTATTGTGCTAACAACTCAACCTCGGTTTTAAAAAAAACCTGGAGAGGGATGGGCTCTCAAAAGCTTGTCATGACAGTATCCCGACGACTCCACCAGGAGTTAAGGGCGCGCACGCACACACACAATGCAAAATGGCAGAGAGAAGGTGTGGGGCATGGGAATAGTCTGAATTAATAAAGACTATGAGAGCGAGCTAAAGAACAAACCACTGGAGGAACTCAGCAGGTCAGGCAGCATCTGTAACACAAAATAATCTGCAGATGCTGGGGTCAAAGCAACACTCACAACACGCTGGAGGAACTCAGCAGGTCGGGCAGCATCCGTGGAAATGATCAGTCGATATTTCGGGCTGGAACCCTTCGTCAGGACTGTAGGAGGAAGGGGCAGAGGCCCTATAAAGAAGGTGGGGGGTGGGTGGGAAGGAGAAGGCTGGAAGGTCCCAGGTGAAAAACCACTAAGGGGAAAGATAAAGGGGTGGGGGAGGGGAGGCAGGGAGGTGATAGGCAGGAAAGGTGAAGAAGGAATACGGTGGTATACCACAATAGGTGGTAGAAGGAGGAGGAACCATGAGGGAGGTGGTAGGCAGCTGGGGGAGGGGGCAGAGTGAAATAGGGATAGAGGAAGAGAGGGGGAGGGAATTACCGGAAGTTGGAGAATTCTATGTTCATACCAAGGGGCTGGAGACTACCTAGACGGTATATGAGGTGTTGCTCCTCCAACCTGAGTTTAGCCTCATCATGGCAGTAGAGGAGGCCATGTAAGGACATATCTGAATGGGAGTGGGAAGCAGAGTTGAAGTGGGTGGCTACTGGGAGATCCTGTCTGTTGTGGTGGACGGAGCGGAAGTGCTCTATGAAGCGGTCCCCCAAACTGCGTCAGGTTTCACCGATGTAGAGGAGGCCACACTGGGAGCACCGGATGCAATAGGTGACCCCAACAGACTCACAAGTGAAGTATTGCCTCACCTGGAAGGACCGTTTGGGGCCCTGAATGGTAATCAATGGTCGTCAATTTCATCGACTTTACTTCTAACTTCCACCCGGCCCTCAAATTCACTTGGTCTATCTCGGACACTTCTCTCCCCTTTCTCGATCTCTCGGTCTCCATCTCTGGAGACAGACCGTCCACTGACATCTTCTACAAGCCCACTGACTCTCATAACTACCTCAACTATACCTCTTCCCACCCCGCCACATGCAAAAATGCCATTCCCTATTCCCAGTTCCTCCATCTCCGCCGCATCTACTCTGAGGATGAGGTTTTCCGTTCCAGGACATCTCAAATATCCTCTTTCTTTAAGGATCGTGGTTTCCCTTCTGCTGTCATCAATGATGCCCTCACCCGCATCTCCTCCATTTCCCGCACTTCGGCTCTCACCCCATCCTCCCGCCACCACAACAGGGACAGAGTTCCCCTTGTCCTCACCTACCAGCCCACCAGCTTCTGGATCCAGCACATTATCCTCCGCAACTTCCGCCACCTTCAACAGGACCCCACCACTAAGCACATCATTCCCTCTCCACCCCTCTCCGCCTTCCGCAGGGATCGGTCCCTCCGCGACTCCCTGGTCCACACATCCCTCCCCAGGGGATTTCCCACCTGGCACTTATCCCTGTAAGCGTAAGTGCTACACCTGTCCCTACACCTCCTCTCTTGCCACCATTCAGGGCCCCAAACAGTCCTTCCAGGTGAGGCAACACTTCACTTGTGAGTCTGTTGGGGTCATCTATTGCATCCGGTGCTCCCGGTGTGGCCTCCTCTACATCGGTGAAACCCAACACAGATTGGGGGACCGCTTCAACGAGCACCTCCGCTCCGTCCGCCACAACAGACAGGATCTCCCAGTAGCCACCCACTTCAACTCTGCTTCCCACTCCCATTCAGATATGTCCATACATGGCCTCCTCTACTGCCATGATGAGGCTAAACTCAGGTTGGAGCAGCAACACCTCATATACCATCTAGGTAGTCTCCAGCCCCTTGGTATGAACATAGAATTCTCCAACTTCCAGTAATTCCCTCACCCTCCCTTCCCCTATCCCTATGTCACTCTGCCCGCTCCCCCAGCTGCCTACCTCCTCCCTCTTGATTCCGCCTCCTTCTACTACCCATTGTGTTTTTCCCTATTCTTTCTTCACCTTTCCTGCCTATCACCTCCCTGCTTCCACTCCCCCACCCCTTTATCTTTCCCCTTACTGGTTTTTCACCTGGGACCTACCAGCCTTCTCCTTCCCACCCTCCCCCCCACCTTCTTTATAGGGCCTCTGCCCCTTCCCTCTTTAGTCCTGACGAAGGGTTCCGGCCCGAAACGTCGACTGATCTTTGCCACGGATGCTGCCCGACCTGCTGAGTTCCTCCAGCGTGCTGTCAGGCAGCATCTGTGGAGGGGAATGGCTGGGAATAGCAGGTTCAGGTCAAGCCCCTTCCTCTGGCCTCTGGTTTTAATGAGAATGGGATAGTATTAGAAACATGAGAGTGGATGCTCTGACAAAAGAGTGCACGTAATTGAAATACAAATCTGAGCACATAATTTTATTTCTTTGTCTGCTGGTCCTTTGACACTCCTTTCAGAACAGCATCGGCTCATTTGCTCATCGGCTGACAATGTTTGAGTAAGTTTCTGTAAATCTGTCAGACAGCCAGAGACAGCCTGATCCGACACACCTGCACCTGGCCTACAGTCACAGGTTCCTGATACCCTCAGGGAGCTCGCGCAGTCCTCTGTGTAACTCTGGACAGCCTTTCCTTATGTTGCCTCTGCTTGGCCTTACCCTGGGTGGAGGTATTTAATGAAAATGCTCACCACCTTTCTGGCAAGGGGATTAAGGGGATTGAACCACAGCTGCCCCTGGAGCACATCAGGCTGGTGAAGCCACTTGCAGGATCTAATGGTGACCCCAATGTAGCCAAACATCTACAGTTCAAATATGTATTTGTTAGCATTGAGATTTATTTTCTTGCAGACATTTACAGGAAAAGAAGAAAAACGTAGAAAACGTACATCACAATACAGGCCCTTTGACCCACAAAGCTGTGCCGAACATGTCCTAACCTTAGAATTACCTAGGCTTACCCATGGCCCTCTATTTTTCTAAGCTCCATGTATCCATCCAGGAGTCTGTTAAAAGACCCCATTGTTTCTGCCTCCACCACCCATTCCGTGCACTCACCACTCTCTGAGTAAAAAATTTACCCTTGACATCTCCTCTGTACCTTCTTCCAAGCCCCTTGAAACTGTGCTCTCTCGTGTTAGCCATTTCAGCCCTGAGAAAAATCCTCTGACTAGCCACATGATCAATACTTCTCATGATGAGAAAACAATACATAACCAGACAAGGACTGACAAATGGCCGATGTGCAAAGGAAGACAAACTATGCAAATAAAAATTAATACTAAGAACATGAGTTTTAAAGAGCCCTTAAAGTGAGTCTGCAGGTGATAGAATCAGTTCAGAGAAGTGGTGATTGAAGTTATCCACGGGGGGTCTGGGAGTCTGATGGTTGATGGTTCTCATGCGGCTAAAAACACATATGCTTACCGTTGCCATGGGCTGTGTTAATGTATACTGAACAAGGGCATCTCTTCCACAGTGCCTTGTGTTTAACTGCTCTGACGGGCTGGACTACAGGGCAATGGGGAAGTTTTTTAAGGGGCTGGCACAGTGCGGTGCTTGGGCCTGCTTCGATGAATTTAATCGGATTGAATTAGAGGTAATGAAAACACTTTGCTATTATCCTTTACAGTCTAATATTAATCAACACATCAGCAATTATTATCATTAATATTGCACTCTCTCCAATGTAACAAATCTTTGCAAATTAAACATGTTCATTTATCTATGTGGTGATGGATTTTAGTAAAGTATAGAAAATGATTAATTTTATTTATGAATTATCTCCTGAAAAGTTTTATCTGTGTTTTAATTTATACTTCTGTCCATTTTCCAGGATTTCATATATCATTATGAAACAGCAGGTATAAAGTGATGGTTCGAAGTAGATACCTGGAGAGACAAACATTGCTTAAAACCTTTGGCCTTAAGATTGAACATAGAACATAGAAATCTACACAGGCCCTTCGGCCCACAATGTTGTGCCGACCATGTAACCTGCTCTAGAGCCTGCCTAGAATTTCTCCAGCGCATAGCCCTCTATTTTTCTAAGCTCCGTGTATCTATCTAAGAGTCTCTTAAAAGACCCTATTGTATCCGCCTCTACCACCTTCACTGGCAGTGCATTCCACATATCCACCACCCTCTGTGTGAAAAACTTATCCCCTCCGTACCTACTTCCAAGCTCCTTAAAACTATGTCCCCTCGTGTTAGTCATTTCAACCCTGCAAAAAAGCCTCTGGCTATCCACTTGATCAATGCCTCTCATCATCTTATACACATCTTATGAACTTTGTACTGTTTGGTGTTACACCACCATGGCTTTCAAATTGGTTGCAAACAGTGCAAGTTGGTACTAGATGCCATATTGGGCAGCAGTGGTCAGACTGTTCTTGTCCATTCCTGACAGCCCTTGGGATCTGGTTGTGGCGAGCCGCTGCATTCCTTCTGGTCATGGTACTGCTGGGGAGGAAGTTCCAAGACAATGATGAAGGACCGGTGATGGATTTCCAGATTAGGGTCGTGTGCCTTGCAGGGGAAGCTGTGGGGGAGGGGAGGGGAGGGGGTGGGGGGTTGCCTGAACCTGGTGTCCTTACCCTTCCTGGCAGGTGAATTTGAGACTTGCTGTTGGAGCACTAAGACTACAAGGTATTGTGCAAGACTGTACACACTGCAGTCTCTGTGCACCTGTGGTGGGGGGAGTGGGAAGGTGGCACATATATTTACGGTAGTAAATTGAGTGTCCGCCAGATGTGTTCTCAGTGGTGTTGAGCTTCTTAGGAGTTGCTGAAGGAGAGAGAAAAGGAGGGCACTGGTCTCCTGTGGAGGGACATGTAGTTGGTAGATATGCTTCGTAGTGTCAGGACGCAAGTCACTTGCATGAGGATACTTGTTCTTTCACAGCTGCAGTATTTATCTGGTTTGTCCTGATAAGTTTCTGGTCAGTGGTGGAGTTCTCAGTGACAGTAATACCATGAATGTCAATGGTAGATGATTATTCCTTCTGTTGTTGAATTGGTCATTGCACGACATTTCTCTAGAGCGAGTGTTCATTACCACAGTGCCTCATGTTGCACAGGTCTCGTTACACACAGGGACAGGCTCATGCACTAAGTTATGGTTGGGATTGGACCCAGAGCAATCATCAAAGTTTCTAATGGAAGGAGGGTCATTGATGAAGCAGCGGAATATGGTTGGGCTTGAGACACTGAGGAACCCCTGACATGACGTCCTAGGCTGAGTAATTGACCTCCAGCAACCACAAATATCTTCCTTTGTAGGGATGGTGTTACTTCAACCATGGGACTGTGCTCTCCTTTGATGTCTTTTGGCCAACATTATGACGGCTCCATAATACTAACACAATCAAGGACAGTCACTCTCACCTCACCTCAGAGTCAGATCTTCAGTGCATGCTTGAATTAAGGCCACAATGAGGTCTGGAGGCAAGTGACCCCAGCAAAACCCAAACTGGGCTTCAGTAAGTCATAAAATCATAGCGTCTTAGAGGAGTTCAACACAGAAACAGACCCTTCAGTGTATTTAGTCCATGATCCTGCCAAGTCCCATCAACCTGCACCATGATCATAGCCCCCATACCTCTCTCATCCATGTACCTATCCAAACATCTCTTAGATACTACAATTGAATCTGCCAGTTTCAGTACATCATTTCTAAGATAGAGGGCCCAAAACTGCTCACAATACTCGAAATGAGGCCTCACCAGTGCTTTATAAAGTATTAACATTACATCCTTGCTCTTATATTCTAGTCCTCTTGAAATGAATGCTAACATTGTATTTGCCTTCCTCACCACTGACTCAACCTGCAAGTTAACCTTTAGGGAATTCTCCATAAGGACTCCCAAGTCTCTTTGCATCTCAGTTTTTTTTTTCTATTTTCTCTCCATTTAGAAAATAGTCTCGCATTTCATTTCTTCTACCAAAGTGCATGACTATACACATCCCAACACTGTATTCTATCTGCCACTTTTTTTGCCCATTCTCCTACTCTCTAAGTCCTTCTATAGCCTCTCTCCTTCCTCAAAACTACCTGCTCGTCCATCTATCTTCCAGCATCGTTTTCCAGCAGTCAGATATCTACTCTCATCTCTCTTTTACTCTTTGTGTATCTGAAGAAACTTACGGTATCCTATTTTCTAACTTCCAACTAAATTTTGCTCTATTATATGTCCTCTCTGTGGCTTTGATGTTGGCTTTGACTTCTCTTGTTAGCCACAGTAATGTTATCTTGCCTTCAGAATACTTCTTCCTCTTTGTGATGTGTATATACCCTGTGCCTTCCAAGTTGCTTCCACAGAGTCCAGCCATTGCTGCTCTGCCATCATCCCTGCCAGTGTTCTTTTCCAATCAATTCTAGCCAATTCCTTTCTCAAGCCTCTGTAATTACCTTTACCCCAACGTAACACTGATTATCTGTCTTTAGCTTCTCCTTCTCAGATTTCACAGTGAATTTGATCATATTATGATCACTTGACCCTAAGGGTTCTTTTACCTTTAGCTCGCAAAACAATTTTGATTCATTGCATAGCACCCAATCCAGAATAACTGATCTCAACAGGGCACAACCACAAGCTGCTCTAAAAAGCCATCTTGTAAGCCTTCTAGAAATTCTCCCTCTTGGGATCCAGCACCAACCTGATTTTCCCAATCTTCCTGTTGTTGAAATCCCCTATTACTTTTGTAACATTGCCCTTTTAGCATGCATTTTCTATCTCCCATTGTAATTTGTAGACCACATCATTACTACTGTTTGGGGGTCTGCATATAACTCTCATCAGGGTCTTTTCATCCTTGCAGCTCTATGCACAACAATTCAACACCCTATGTCACCTCTTTCTAATGATTTAATTTCATTTTTTACCAACAGACAATGCCGCCCCCTCTGCCTTCTTGCTTGACCTTTTGCTATAACGTGCATGCTTGGACATTAAACTCCCAACTACAGAATAATCTTCTTTCAGCCATGATTCAGTGATGCCTACAACATCATACCTGCCAATCTGTGACTGTGCCTTAAGTTCATCGACCTTATTCCGTACACTGCCTGCATTCAAATAGAAGTTTCAGACCTGTTCATCTTGTTCAATTTTGTTGTCCTCTTACATTGCAACTCATCCTGTTGACTGCGATTTTACCCTATCATCAACTTCTCCTTGCTAGAAGCCTCTCTACATATTGCCTCTGTTTATAAACCAACTACCCCATTCTTAGCACCATCAATCTAGTTCCAAGCCCCCCTGCCAGATTAGTTTAGATCCCCCTAAACAACTCCAGTCAATCTGCCACATCCCTGATCCTGGAACGTGGGAAGCAACATAACTTCCAGGTGTCTCGTCTCTGCTCCATTAACTATGGAATCTCCTGTCAGCACTGTAGTCCTCCTCATCTCCTTGCCCTTCTGAGCCACAACGCCAGACTCAGAGCCAGGGACCTGGTCACTGTGGCTCCTTCCTGGTAGGTCATCCCCGTCAATGGTGTCTAAAGCTGTGTAACCTGTACTGGCTGTGCATTTCCCCTCCTCCTCCTGACAGTCACCCAGTTACCTGCCTCCTGCAACTAGGGGTAACTACCTTCCTGCAGCTCCTATCTATCACCTCCTCATTCTCGGTGCTCTTGGTGCAGATGTGTTCATCCAGGAGACTAGCAACCTCCCAGACTTCCCACATCCCGCACACAAAACAAAACACTGCCCCGAGAGCCATTCCCATGACACTACCATGCTCAAACAGATAAGGATGAATAAATAAGAGCAGTACAAGAGAAACCTAACAAATGCTTAACCTCACCCAAGCCTGATGAGCCAAGCCACTCTAAACACTGGCACACTCTAAAGAATGGCTGCACCACTTGTACCTGAATTAGTTTAAATGACCTTTCTAATAAATCCCTCTCATAGATTGGTTGTTCCTCAACTCAGAGAGACTGCCGTGAAGGTCTGCCTTTTTAAATCCTGGATGCAGATTTGACTGAAAGGAAGCTCTTTTTACACACTGCCTCTTGCTAATTGGTCACTCCTCAACTCAGAGAAACTGCTGCGAGGGTCTGCCTTTTTAAACCCTGACCGTGAACCTGACTGCAGGGTAGCTCTTTTTATGCACTGTCCCTTTACTGAAAGATCGCTCTTTACAGTGGTGTAGAGGGAATTACAGAGGCATGAGAAAGGAGCTAGTTGGAGGGGGATACTGGCAGGGAAGGCTGGAATTTCTGGAAGCAATTCAGAAGGTACAGGATGCATACATCACAAAGAGGAAGAACTATTCTCAAGTCAAGACGACACAGCCATGGCTAACAAGGGAAGTCAAAGCCAGTATAAAAGCCAAAGGGAGGACATATGAAGGAGCAAAAGTTAGTGGGAAGTTAAAGGATTGGGAAGCTTTTAAAAACCAACAGAAGGCAACTAAAAAAAGTCATTAAGGAAAAGTTGGAATACGAAGGTAAGCTAGCCAGTAATGTAAAAGAGGATAGCAGAAGTTTCTTCAGATACATAAGTGAAAAGAGAGACGAGAGTAGATATCAGACCGCTGGAAAATAATGTTGGGGAGGTAGTGATGGGGGACAAGGAAATGGCAGATGAACTGAATAAGTATTTTGCATCAGTCTTCACTGTGGAAGATACTAGCAGTATGGTAGAAGTTCAAGAGTGTCAGGGGACAAAAGCGTATGAAGTTGCCATTCCTAAGAAGAAGATTCTTGAGAAAGTGAAAGGTCTGAAGTCACCTGGCACAGATGGTATACACACCAGGGTTCTGAAAGACGTGGCTGAAGAGATTGTGGAGCCATTAGTAATGATCTTTCAAGAATCTATTGATTCTGCCATGGTTCCAGAAGATTAGAAAGTTGCAAATGTCACTCCACTCTTCAAGAAGAGAGAAAGGCAGAAAAAGGAAACTTTAGGCCAGTTAGTGTGACCTCAGAGGTTGGGAAGATGTTGGAGTCGATTATTAAGGATGTGATTTCAGAGTACATGGAGGCACATGATAAAATAGCCCATAGTCAGCATGGTTTCCTTGAGGAAACGTCTTTCCTAACAAATCTGTTGAAATTCTTAAAAGTAACAAACAGGATAGACAAAGGAGCTGATGATGTTGTGTACTTGGATTTTCAAAAGGCCTTTGACAAGGTGCCACACATGAGGCTGATTAACAAGTTATTAACATGGTATTAAATAGAACACAGAATAGTACAGCACAGTACAGGCCCTTCGGCCCTCAATGTTGTGCTGACCCTCAAACCCTGCCTCCCATATAAGCCCCCATCTTAAATTCCTCCATATACCTGTCTAGTAGTCTCTTAAACTTCACTAGTGTATCTGCCTCCACCACTGACTCAGGCAGTGCATTCCACGCACCAACCACTCTCTGAGTAAAATATCCTTCCTCTAATATCCCCCTTGAACTTCCCACCTCTTACCTTAAAGCCACGTCCTCTTGTATTGAGCAGTGGTGCCCTGGGGAAGAGGCGCTGGCTATCCACTCGATCTATTCCTCTTAATATCTTGTACACCTCTATCATGTCTCCTCTCATCCTCCTTCTCTCCAAAGAGTAAAGCCCTAGTTCCCTTAATCTCTGATCATAATGCATACTCTCTAAACCAGGCAGCATCCTGGTAAATCTCCTCTGTACCCTTTCCAATGCTTCCACATCCTTCCTATAGTGAGGCGACCAGAACTGGACACAGTACTCCAAGTGTGGCCTAACCAGAGTTTTATAGAGCTGCATCATTACATCACAACTCTTAAACTCTATCCCTCGACTTATGAAAGCTAACACCCCATAAGCTTTCTTAACTACCCTATCCACCTGTGAGGCAATTTTCAGGGATCTGTGGACATGTACCCCCACATCCCTCTGCTCCTCCACACTACCAAGTATCCTGCCATTT
Source organism: Mobula hypostoma (assembly GCF_963921235.1). Lineage (NCBI taxonomy): Eukaryota > Metazoa > Chordata > Chondrichthyes > Myliobatiformes > Myliobatidae > Mobula > Mobula hypostoma. Next base: position 1,499,631 of record NC_086116.1, on the reverse strand, counting down.
ACTTTGTACTCTGCCTTGGAGTTTGTCCTTCCAAAGTGTACCACCTCACACTTCTCCGTGTTGAACTCCATCTGCCACTTCTCAGCCCACACTATCAATGTCTCTCTGCAATCTTTGACAATCCTCTACACTATCTACAACACCACCAACCTTTGTGTCATCTGCAAACTTGCCAACCGAATCTTCTACCCCCACATCCAGGTCGTTAATAAAAATCACGAAAAGTAGTGGTCCCAGAACCGATCCTTGTGGGATACCACAAGTCACAATCCTCCAATCTGAATGTACTCCCTCCACCACCACCCTCTGCCTTCTGCAGGCAAGGCAATTCTGAATCCACCTGGCCAAACGTCCCTGGATCCCGTGCCTTCTGACTTTCTGAATAAGCCTACCGTGTGGAACCTTGTCAAATGCCTTACTAAAACCCATATAGATCACATCCACTGCACTACCCTCATCTATATGCCTGGTCACCTCCTCAAAGAACTCTAACAGGCTTGTTAGACACGATCTGCCCTTCACAAAGCCATGCTGACTGTCCCTGATCAAACATGATTCTCTAAATGCCTATAGATCCTATCTCTAAGAATCTTTTCCAACAGTTTTCCCACCACAGACGTAAGGCTCACTGGTCTATAATTACCCAGACTATCCCTACTACCTTTTTTGAACAAGGGGACAACATTCGCCTCCCTCCAATCCTCCGGTACCATTCCCGTGGGCAACGAGGACATAAAGATCCTAGCCAGAGGCTCAGCAATCTCTTCCCTCGCTTCGTGGAGCAGTCTGGGGAATATTCCGTCAGGCCCCGGGGACTTATCCATACTAATGTACTAATCCAGACTAATTTACTAATGTTAAAACAACTCCAACACCTCCTCTCCCTTAATATCAACATGTTCCAGAACATCAACCTCAATCATATTGTCCTCACCATCATCAAGTTCCCTCTTATTGGTGAATAACGAAGAGAAGTATTCATTGAGGACCTCGCTCACTTCCACATCCTCCAGGCACATCTTCCCACCTTTATCTCTAATTAGTCCTACCTTCACTCCTGTCATCCTTTTTTTCTTCACATAATTGAAGAATGCCTTGGGGTTTTCCTTTACCCTACTCGCCAAGGCCTTCTCATGCCCCCTTCCTGCTCTTCTCAGCCCCCTTCTTAAGCTCCTTTCTTGCTTCCCTATAATCCTCAATAGACCCACCTGATCCCTGCTTCCTAAACCTCATGTTTGCTGCCTTCTTCCACCTGACTAGATTTTCCACTTCACTTGTCACCCATGATTCCTTCACCCTACCATTCTTTATCTTCCTCACCGGGACAAATTTATCCCTAACATCCTGCAAGGGATCTCTAAACATCGACCACATGTCCATAGTACATTTCCCTGCAAAAACATCATCCCAATTCACACCTGCAAGTTCTAGCCTTATAGCCTCATAATTTGCCCTTCCCCAATTAACAATTTTCCTGTCCTCTCTGATTCTATCCTTTTCCATGATAATGCTAAAGGCCAGGGAGCGGTGGTTACTGTCCCCCAGATGCTCATCCACTGAGAGATCTGTGACCTGACCCGGTTCGTTACCTAGTACTAGATCTAGTATGGCATTCCCCCTGGTCGGCCTGTCCACATACTGTGACAGGAATCCATCCTGGACACACTTAACAAACTCTGCCCCATCTAAACCCTTGGAACTAATCAGGTGCCAATCAATATTAGGGAAGTTAAAGTCACCCATGATAACAACCCTTTTATTTTTGCACCTTTCCAAAATCTGCCTCCCAATCTGCTCCTCGGTATCTCTGCTGCTACCAGGGGGCCTATAGAATGCTCCCTATGGAGTAACTGCTCACTTCCTGTTCCTGACTTCCACCCATACTGACTCAAAAGAGGATCCTGCTACATTACCCACCCTTTCTGTAGCTGTAATAGTATCCCTAACTAGTAATGCTACCGCTCCTCCCCTTTCTCCACCCTCTCTATCCCTTTTAAAGCACTGAAATCCAGGAATATTGAGAATCCATTCCTGCCATGGTGCCAGCCAAGTCTCTGTAATGGCCACTACATCATAATTCCATATATGTATCGAAGCTCTCAGTTCATCACCTTTGTTCCTGATGCTTCTTGCATTGAGATACACACATTTCAGCCCTTCTACCTTACTGTCTTTACACCATTTATTCTGCTTCTCTTTCCTCAAAGCCTCTCTATATGTTAGATCTGGCTTTACTCCATGCACTTCTTTCACTGCTCTATCGCTCTGGGTCCCATCCCCCTTTGTAAATTAGTTTAAACCCTCCTGAACCATGCTAGCAAACCTACCTGCAAGGATATTGCTCCCCCTTCAGTTCAGGTGTAACCCATCCAATCTGTACAGGTCCCACCTTCCCCAGAAGAGATCCCAATGATCCAAAAATCTAAAACCCTGCTCCCTGCACCAACACCTCAGCCACACATTCAACTGCCATCTCCTCCAATTCTTACCATCACTGTCACGTAGCACTGGCAGCAATTCTGAGAACGCCAGCCTTGAGGTCCTGTTCTTCAGCTTTCTGCCTAGTTCCCGAAACTCACACTTCAGGACCTCATCTCTCTTCCTGCCTCTGTCGTTGGTCCCAACATGTATCACGACTTCTGGTTGCTTTCCCTCTCGTACCAGGATGTCGTGCACCCGGTCAGAGACATCCCGGACCCTGGCACCCGGGAGGCAACAAACCATGCGGGTGTCCTTTTCACGTCCACAAAATCTCCTGTCTGCTCCCCTGACTATAGAGTCTCCAATGACGACAGCTCTCCTCTTCTCCATCCCACCCTTCTGCATCACAGGGTCAGACTCAATGCCAGAGGCCCTGCCACCGTGGCTCACACTGGAAAGATTCTAGCATAGATAAAGCAGTGGCTGACTGGCAGGAGGAAAAGAGTGGGAATAAAGGGAGCATTTACTGGTTGGCTGCCAGTGACTAGTGGTGTTCCACAGGGGTCAGTGTTGGGACCGCTTTCTCTTTAGCCTGGGATTATGTCAATGACTTGGATGATGGAATAGATGACTTTGTAGAAAAGGGTGTGGATGACACAAAGATAGGTGGAGGGGCAGGTAGTCAGGTAGTTTTGAGGAAGTAGAAAGGCTACAGAAGGATTTAGACAGATTACGAGAATGGGCAAAGAAGTGGTAGATGGAATACAGTATTGGAAAGTGTATGGTTATACCCTTAGGTAGAAGAAATAAAAGCATAGATTATTTTCTAACTGGAAAGAAAATTCAAAAATCTGAGGTGCAAATGGACTTGGGAGTCCATGAGCAAGATTCCCTTAAAGGTTAATTTACAAGTTGAGTCTGTGGTGAGGAAGACAAATATAATGTTAGCATTCATTTCAAAGAGGACTAGAATATAAAAGCAAGGATGTAATTTTGAGGCTTTACGTAGAACTGGTGAGGCCAGTTCTCACTTAGAGAACTGTGAGCAGTTTTGGGCCCCTTATAGAAAGGATGTGCTGACATTGGAGAGGATGCAGAGGAGGTTCATGAAGATGATCCAGGATTGAAAGACTTGTCATATAAGGAGCGTTTAATGGCTCTGGGCCTCTGCGCACTGGAACTCAGAAGAATGAGGGGTGACCTCATTGAAACCTATCTAATGTTGAAAGGCCTCAGCAGAGTGAATGTGGAGAGGATGTTTCCTATGATGGGGAGTCTAAGGCTAGAGGACACAGCCACAGAATAGAATGATGAGAAGGAATTTCTTTAGCCTGAGAGTGGCAAATCTATGGAATTCGTTGCCACAGGCAGCTGTGGAGGCCTATTTGTTGGGTATATTTAAGGCAGAGGTTGATAGATTCTGGATTGGCCAAGGCATGAAGGGATATGGGGAGAAGTGTGAGAGGGAAGATGGATCAGCCATTATAAAATGGTGGAGCAGACGATGAAAAATGGATTGGACTCGATGGGACAAATGGCCTAATTCTGCTCCTATATCTTATGGTCTTGTTATTGTCTTAAGTCCAGGCAACATTCGTGTAAATTTTTGGCATGTGATTTACATTAATGACCTGCAGCAGGGCAAATGTAAGGTTTCCAAGTTTGCCAGTGACCAATTGTACGTGGCTGGAGCGGCAGTTCGTTCTGGAGAGCAGTTCCTCTGTACCACAGTAGGATGTCGTCGTCTTCCAGAGATTTTGCTGTCTCGCACAGCTCTCAGCTTTTCTGTAAGATCACGTGGGGTGGGTTGAATTGAATGGACTGGAGAAGATCTCCTGTGATGGTGGGGAGCTCAGGAGGGATCCAGGATCAATCTTTCTCAACTAATCCTGGCTGAACATGTCTCTCAATTCATTAGTCCTATCACCAGCACTCGCTTCCTGGACCAAGGTGCAGGTTCTCAGCGTCACCTCTTCCCATTGCCCATGGCCATTCACAATCAGCCGACAAATGAACACTAGCAGTTTATTATTGTCACAGGTACTGAGGTACGATCAAAATCCTGTTGCTCATGCCATCTATACAGATCATTTTGTTACATCAGTGCATCGAGGTACTACAGGGGAAATGTACCCGTTAAAGAGAAAGTGTACTGCAGGTAGACAATAAGGTGCAAGATTATAACGAGATATCGTCAGTATTGAGGAGAAGAGTCCATTTTTTGTAGTAGGAAACAATTTTAATAGTGAGGTGGAAGCTGTCCTTGATCCTGGTGGGGTGTGCTTTCATATTTCTGCCTGATGGAAGAGAGGATAAGGGAGAAAGTCTGGGGTGGGACAGGTCTTTGACTATGCTGGCTGTTTACTGAAATATGGACAGAATTCATGAAGGATGACTGGTTTCCATGATGGGCTGAGCGATGTCTACAATTCTCTGCAGTTTCTTGGGGTCACGGATAGAGCAGTGGCCAAACTGAGCTGTGATGCATCCAAATAGGATGCTTTGTACCACTTTGTACCACCAAAAGACATGCAAAATATCTTTCAAAATCCTGAGTGAGTACAGGTGCTGGTGAGCTTTCTTGGCCATGGTGTACCATGACTGGACCAGGACAAGCCATTAGTGGTACTCAAACCAAGTAATTTGAAGCTCACAGTCCTCTTGACCTTGGCACCATTGACGTAAACCAGAGCATGTGGACTGCCTCCCTTTCTGAAGTCAATAACTGGCTTTTTAGTTTTGCTGACCCTGAGAGAAGGCTGTGTTCAGACTGTGACCTGACCCATTAGTTCTGAATCTGATGGCCCTGTCAGCTGTGCGCTTTCACTGGCCAGTCCAGGTTTCATTCGACCAGCAGCTCCTCACGCCCATCTTCTGAGAGGCAGTCCTCAATGAACCAGTGCTAAGGAGTTCGCACAGTGAAGAATGGCTGCATCATCCCACCATGCAGATCAGAGCCCAGTGTCCACTGGCCAGCTGTCCGAAGCTCTTCTCTGCTGCAGCTCTTGTCCCACCGCATCAAACGTGCAGTGCTGGAATATCTCCTGATGGCCCTCGACTCCAGTGCACAACCTCCCCTCAGGCCACCTCCTCCCCCAAATTCTCCAATTTCCAGTAAACCATTCCCCCTTTGTCCCTTTTCTCTCTCCACCATCATCCTGTCTCTTCCACCCCCCCCCGCCCTTTACCCACACTGATTCCCCACCCCAACACGCACAACACGCTGGAGGAACTCAGCAGGTCGGGCAGCATCCGTGGAAATGATCAGTCAACGTTTCGGGCCGGAACCCTTCGTCAGAACTGAAGAGGGAGGGGGCAGAGGCCCTATAAAGAAGGTGGGGGGTGGGTGGGAAGGAGAAGGCTGGAAGGTTCCAAGTGAAAAACCAGTAAGGGGAAAGATAAAAGGGTGGGGGAGGGGATAGGCAGGAAAAGTGAAGAAGGAATAGGGGAAAGCACAATGGGTAGTAGAATGAGGTGGAACCATGAGGGAGGAACCATGAGGCAGCTGGGGGAGGGGGCAGAGTGAAGCTGGGATGGGGGAAGGGAGGAGGGAATTACTGGAAGTTGGAGAATTCAATGTTCATGCCCAGGGGCTGCAGACAACCCAGATGGTGTTTATGATTCCCCACCCCAACTCGTCCCACCTTTTATTCCCTGTTTCACCTTCCTCTCTGATCAGATTCCAGCAGTTTCACCCCTTTAACAACTCCCCCCAGCCCCACCTTCACCCCTTTAACTCTCCCCACCCCCACCTTCACCCCTTTGACAACTCTCCCCCACCCTCATCTTCACCCCTTTGACAGCTCTCTGTGTCCCCCCCTCCCCACTTCCAGCTTCTGACACTACTCCCACTCTTTCCTCTCTCCCTTCTGCCAATCCGCCTTCCTCTCCTGGGTCCATCTCTCACCCACCACCTCTCGCTCCACCCCTTCCCTCACACTTATTCCAGCTATCGTCCCTCTGTCTTTCAATCCAGATGAAGGGTCTCAGCCTGAAGTGCTGACCGTCCATTTCCCTCAACTAATGTTGCCGGACCTTCTGAGTTCCTCTAGCTCCAGTGTCCTGCTGGAATTATCCTTCTTGGTTTCTGTGTGCAGCGGGAGTCCAGCGGCTTGCCATCCTGAGGGTACAGCCTTGCCCGTAGCTGGTCAGCAAGTAGGAGGGGTTGAGGGGGAGAAGCAGCCTGCACAACCCCTTAGTGTTCCAAACACAAGTCAACAGATGAACTCCATCTCATTGCCTGTTTGCCCTACTTTCCTCTCACGATCCCTGATCACTGGGAAACAGCACAGCCATCAATCCAGACTCCAACTGAATGTTGCACTGCAATAGAGCTTTCCGTTTCCCCCGGCCCTCTGTGTGTCATTTTCTCCAGGAAGCGGGAGCTGAGAATGGCCTTGAGTATGGGTGGGGTACAGAGAGTGTGCTTGGAACCTCTGCAGCCGGAAGACCTGAAGTCTGATACTGAGAGAAAGTGCAGAGTTGAGCGCGGGAGATGTTGGTTGTGGATAACTGAATTGGGCTGATTCATCTCCAGGGAAAACCTGAGTATGGGCCTGTTCCAGCATGAGTATGGGGCCAGGATCTGACCCTGGAGAGCACCAGGTAGTAACCATCCTTAAGAGGGCAGAATTGAACCAGCTACACTTGGCATCGGTACCACTGAATCCACCACCCACAACACCCAGGCAGACCAGCCGGACAAACACTTTGGGTTTAGGAGTGGGTCAGAGTCTTGGTAACTTGTGCTGAATGCATTGGCACTGCCGGTTAAATTGCAGACTTGCCGTGCATGAGATCTGGGTTTGTGGGTATATTTAAGGTGAAAGTTGATCGTTTCCTGGGCAGTGTCAGGGCATCAAAGGATATGGCAAGAAGACAGATGTATGGGGTTGAGTGGGATCTGGGATCAGCCATGAATGGCAGAGCAGACTCGATGAGCCGAATGGCCTAATTCTGCTCCTCTGTCTTATGGTCTTATGGTAAAAATTAAAACAGGAAGGACCTTCCAGAATACTCCAGTGGACTGACAGAGCCCAAAACTAAGGAGACATATGCTATCAAATTAAAGCTTCTTACTTTATCTCTTCTCCTCTACCCATCCACCTTCTCCCTCAACTGGTTTCACCTATCACCTGCCAGCTGGTACTCCTTCCCCTCCCCCACTTTCTTATTCTGGGTTCTGATCCCTTCCTTCCCAGTCCTGATGAAAGATTTCAGCCTGAAATGTTGTCTATTTATTCTTCTCCTGAGATGTTGCCTGATGTGAAGTGTTCTCCCAGTATTTTGTGCGTGTTGCTCTGGATTTCCAGCATCTGCAGAATCCCTTGTGCACGCTTTCCATTCGGAGCAGGACAAGGTGGTACAATGGAGGGGAACTGAAGCTTCCTCAGCCCATTGGGGTATCCCAGATGATTCACTTTTCACTCCTTGACTCCTCGCAGGTGAGGTGCTGTTCTGGGCTCCTGGCTGATGAAGTACAAGTGCTCTGTCTACATTGCAGGTCCTTTCCGTCATTGCACAGCAGATCCAGACTATTCAGCAGGCTGTCTCTGGGAAGGCGACCACATTTGTCTTCGAAGGGACCGAGATCCCACTGGACTGTTCATGTGCTGTCTTCATCACGATGAACCCCGGCTACGCAGGCAGAGCGGAGTTACCTGATAACCTCAAGGCAAGTGCACAGCAGGGACTCTGAGGCGCAAACCTGCTCAATCGCTCCCTTCTGAATGAACTCAGTGGGTCAGGCAGCATTTGTGGGAGGAAAGGAACCACCATTGTTTTGGGTTGAGTCCTTGATACGAAATGTCGACTGTCCTCTTCCATAGATCTGCCCAGCCTCCTGAGCTCCTCCAGATTCCAGAATCTGTGGTTTCTGGCATCTGCATTTTCCTCTTTGGAACCAGAAAGGGGAAGGGAGTTTAAATGGAATTCAACAGACATCAGGATGGCCACAGGTGCTCTCCAAAACAGTGGCCCAGTCTACTCTTTGTCCCAGCAATGTAGAGGAGGCCGCAGCAAGAGCACCAACTGAGTAGACAAGGTTGGAGGAGATGCACGTGAATCTTTGCCTGACCTTTGAAAGGGCTGTTTGCATCTCTGGATGGTAGTGAGGCAGGAAGTGTAGGACAAGGGATTACCCCACATGGTTGCAGGGAGAAGTGTCGGGGTCATATGGTAGGAGGTACATATGGAAAGCTGTGTATCCACTTAACCTATAGTACAGCTGGATTCCAACAGGCTACCAATTCAGGAAGTGGTTAAAATTTAAATAGAAAATGCAGTTGGTGATAGCTGGACATATTAAATGACTGTGATAAACAGTGTGAGCTCACTTGCCATTAGAGGGTGCAGTTCAGAAAATAGACACGTAAGAGATTGCAGATGCTGGAATCTGGAGCAACACGATCTGCAGGAGGAGCTCAGCAGGTCGACCATCACCCATGGGAGCCTGAGCCAGGTTTCAGCCTTTTCTCCCACTGAGTTCTTCCAACAGGTTGTGTGTTGGTTCAGGCAATGATCTGGACACTGGTGGTATGACAGCTAGGGAAGGATTTAGAAAGGTACAGGAGATCATGACATAGCATGCCAGGGCAAGCTGTGGCAGATAACAAGAAGATGGAGAGCACCACATGGTGAGTGACTGTGTCCTGGCAGGTGTTGAAGAACATAGATACCAAGGTGTACAAGTAAATAGTTCCCTGAAAGTGGAGACACAGAGTGATAGTATTGAAGATGCTTAGATTCATCAGATGGAGCACTGAGATGGGATGTCATGTTACAGCTGTACAATTCACTGGTGAGACCACACACAGAGTATTGTCAGTTTTATTGCCCAGCTTGGAAGGATGTCATTAAACTGGAAATAGTGCAGAAAAGATTCACAAGAATGTTGCCGGGACTGGGTCGAGTTATAAGCAGAGAATGTTTAGGCTGGGACTTTTCCACTGAAACATCGGAGGCAGAGGGTGACCTTACAGAGGATTATAGAAGCATAAGTATGGTGAGTGGTCACAATCTTTCTCCCAGGGCAGAGCAGTCCAAGGTTAGAGGGCATAGTTTTAAGGTGAGAGGTGAAAGATTTAAAGGGGACCTGAGGGACAATTTTATTGGTGTGTGTATGGAACAAGGAAGTAACTGGGAAAGGTGCATTAACAATATTTAAAAGGTACTTGGACAGGTACATGGATAGGAATATTTTAGAGTGATATTGGTCAAACCTGGGTAAATGGGACTAGCTTGGGGCATCTTGCTCTGCATAGACCAGTTGGGCTGAAGTGCCTGTTTCTGTAAGACCATAAGATCATAAGTGAAATTAAGTAATTTGTCCAAATGAATCTGCTCCGCCATTCTATCTTGGCTGATTTATTATCCCTCTCAACCCCATTCTCTTGCCTTCTCCCCATAACCTTTGATGCCCTCTCTAATCAACCTCCACCTTAAATATATTCAATGACTTGGTCTCCACAGCCATCCGTGGCAATGAATTCCACACATACACCACCCTCTGGCTAAAGAAATTCCTGCTCATCTCTGTTCTAAATGGATGTCCCTCTATTCTGAGACTGTGCCCTCTGGTCTTAGACTCACCCAATATAGGAAAAATCCACTCCACAGCCATTTTATCTAATCTTTCAATATTCAATAGATTTCATTGAGAAACCCCGCCCCCCCATTCTTCTAAACCCCAGCGAGTACAGGGCCAGAGCCATCAAACACCCCTCATACATTAACCCTTTCATTCCCAGAATCATTCTCGTGAACCATCTCTGGACCCTCTCCAATGCCAGCACACCTTTTCTTAGATATGGGGATACTCCATTTTCACGATATTTCACATATTCACGATACTCCAAGCATGGTCTAACCAACACCAGAGCACCCAGAGGAAACCCAAATGCACAAGGGAAGGAACATACAAATTTGCTTACAGAGGATGCCAGAATTGAACTCGGAACTTGCAACTCGAACTGAAATAGTGTCACGCTAACCACGATGCTACTGTGGCAGCCCAATATTCCAGTCCTCTCAATACAAATGCTAACATTACCTTTGCCTTCCTTATTACCGACTCAAGTTAACCTGCAAGTTAATCTTTAGGGAATCCTGCACAAATTGTTACCGTCCTGACCGTTAATTCCCATTTTCTCCTAATTCCCTTTGATGGCGACACACCTGGTTCTCATCAAGTCCTGCAGCATAAAACCCCAGCCTTGCATCCACTTGTTGCCAGATCGTTGCTTCAGCCAGTGTGGTGATTAACGTTCCTGGCCGCTTAGGATTGTGTATTCTAAGTTTTACTTCAGTACCAAGGTTATCTGCATAACTCTGTCTCTCCGTGTCAAAATAAGTATTCTAAGTTTTACTTCAGTACCGAGGTTTACCTATGTAACTTCATCTCCGCTCCGTGTCAAAATAAGTTCTGCCTGCTTCCTGCTTTCCTGTTCACCCGCCTGTTTACCGTTCAGCTCCAGCCACTCTCACACCCTCGTCTGCATCCTAACTCAGTCTCCGAGCCAGTGTCCTGCATGTGGGTTCACCCCGTTCCCCGCAACACAAATAGTCCCAAGTCCTATGCACCTCTGATTTTTGAATTTTCTTTTCACTTAGAAAATACTCCAGTCCTTAACTCCTTCTATCAAAGTACACTTCCCTACACTATATTCTATCTGCTACTTTTTGACTCATTCTCCCAATCTGCCCAAGTCCTTCTGCAGACTCCTGCTTCCTCAACACTACCTTCCTCTCCACCTATCTTTATATCTTAATTTTGTCTGCCATTTCTTTGTAACCTGTCACTCCTTTCCAGCATAATTTTCCAGCAGTTTCATATCCATGCTCACCTGTCTTTTACTCTTTATATATCTGAAAAATCTTTTGATATCCTATTTTATATTATTGGCTGGATTAGGGTTCATATTTTGTCTCTCCTTGTAGTTTTTTTAGTTACCTTCTGTTGGCTTTAAAAGCTTTCCCATCCTCTAACTTCCCACTAATTTTTGCTATATTATATGCTCTCTCTTGTGTTTTATGTTGTCTTTGACTTCCCTTGTCAGCTGCAGTTGCTTCATCCTCCCTTTAGAATACTTTTTCACCTCTGGGATGTATCTATTCTGTGCCTTCCAGACTGCCCCAGAAACCCTGCTGTCATCCCTGCCAGAGTCCACTTCCGAGGCGTGCATCGACAGAGTGATGCAGTTTCATCTGCATTGAGGTTTAGGTCAACTTTGTCCACGTACTCAGCAACCCCTTCCCGGTTTGCAGACTGCTTCTCTCCACGCACTTTATGCATGGAACTTCCATGGTGCTTGTTAAACCTTTGAAGCCATCCTGCAACTATAGTCGCACGCATGCTCTAATTTAAGTTCTTTATGAAACAACTTAGCTTGGTTCATTATCATACCGCCCGACAAGTGGACTCCATCACTCCGACACAGACGAAACAACTTGATCATGCAATCTGGTACTGTTCTGAAAGGATTCTCTGTACATCCTCCCTGTGGAATGTGTGGGTTTTCTTCAGGTCCTCCGGTTTCCTCCTGCAGCCCAACGATGTCCCGGGTGGGTTAATTGGTCATTGTAAATTGTCCCGTGATTAGTTCAGTGAAAATCAGGGTTATCAGGTTATTCGGGCAACACAGCAGTGCATACTCCACACTGTATCACGAAATAGAAGTAAATAAAACACACTGGTTACACCTCTATCTTCTCAAACTTATGTTCTAGCCTGCACCTGTTCATCCAAAGCCTGTCCACTCTAACACCAGCCCACTAACACGATGAACTGTCCACTCTAACACCGGCCCACTCACACAATGCGCTGTCCACTGTAACACCGGCCCACTCACACAATGGGCTGTCCACTCTAACACCGGCCCACTCACACAATGGGCTGTCCACTCTAACACCGGCCCACTCACACAATGAGCTGTCCACTCTAACACCGACCCACTCACACAATGAGCTGTCCACTCTAACACCGGTCCACTCACACAATGGGCTATCCACTCTCACACCGGCCCACTCACACAATGGGCTGTCCACTCTAACACCGGCCCACTCACACAATGGGTTGTCCACTCTAACACCGGCCCACTCACACAATGGGATGTCCACTCTCACACCGGCCCACTCACACAATGGGCTGTCCACTCTCACCCCGGCCCACTCACACAATGGGCTGTCCACTCTAACACCGGCCCATTCATACAATGAGCTGTCCACCCTAATACCGGCCCACTCACACAATGGGCTGTCCACTCTAACACCGACCCACTCACACAATGGGCTGTCCACTCTAACACCGGCCCACTCACACAATGGGCTGTCCACTCTAACACCAGCCCACTCACACAATGGGCTGTCCACTCTAACACTGGCCCACTCACACAATGGGCTGTCCACTCTAACACCGGCCCACTCACACAATGGGATGTCCACTCTCACCCTGGCCCACTCACACAATGGGCTGTCCACTCTCACCCCAGCCCACTCACACAATGAGCTGTCCACTCTCACCCCGGCCCACTCACACAATGGGCTGTCCACTCTCACCCCGGCCCACTCACACAATGGGCTGTCCACTCTCACCCCGGCTCACTCACACAATGGGCTGTCCACTCTAACACCGGCCCACTCACACAATGGGCTGTCCACTCTAACACCGGCCCACTCACACAATGGGCTGTCCACTCTAACACCGGCCCACTCACACAATGGGCTGTCCACTCTAACACCGGCCCGCTCAGACAATGGCCGCTCCCACAATGGCCACTCCGTTTGCATCTCTCTTCTTTTTATGTGCCCCTGCTGAGTGCCTGATAGACTGCTATGATTGCAGCCCGAGGAAAAGTTTTGGAAGTCCCTGAGCGTTTTTTAAACTTTGTACTGCCTCACTGACAAATGATTTCTCACAATGATTCGAGCCATTGAAAAATTCCAGAAGTCCTCCAGCTCTTTTGAAGCCTCGCACTGCCTCACCAGTGAATGGCTTCCCATGAAGATTGCAGTCTTCCATTAATTCTGAGTCTATGGTGTAAATTGCCTATGTCAGGGTACCAGTGTTGGGAGGGTCCGGTGTTGAGGATTCTGTGTGGATGGTCCAGTATTGGGATCAATGTCAGGGGTCCTGTGAAGGGTGTCCTGTGTTGGGAATCTCGTGTCAATGTTCGGGGTCCAGTTACAGTGAGCTGACTGCCTGTGCTCTCACTTCTCTTCCTGCAGGTCCTGTTCCGCGCAGTGGCCATGATGGTACCTGACTATGCTCTGATCGCAGAAATCTCCCTCTACTCCATGGGCTTCATCAGCGCACAGCCCCTGGCCGCCAAGGTGGTGGCCACCTATAGACTTTGCTCTGAGCAGGTGAGGTGTCCAGGGCCCTGGGACAGGGGAGACACTGAGGTGGTCCTCTCTGTGACAGGATGTGTCTGTGAGAAGGGAGTATATGGTTCCCACCTGGAATGGGGTGCCTGTGGGATGGAAAGGTGTGGTTCCTTTCTGGGAGATGGTGAGATTGGTTTGTTATGTTAATGGTAACAATGAATATCAATCGAGACAAGTTATATAAAAACAACTAAACATTTATTAAACACAGATAAACGATAAGGAAAAAAATAAATGAAAACTTTAACCGGAAGTTAACAGATATGCAGCTATTCACCTGCATATCTGTTAACTTCCGGTTAAAGTTTTCATTTATTTTTTTCCTTGCCACTCGGGTCTGGCTCTTAAAGCGTTAAATGCGAAAACAATTCTTAAAGCAATACAGTGAGATATAGTTCTTAAAGCAATAAATTCGAAAGTCCAACAGTTTTACACGTTCAATTGGGAGAGACTTCTCTGGAGAAGGATTTCTTCATAGACGCAACTTTACTGCTGGTTCTGTCCACAGTATTCACGATGCCGAAAATAAACAGTTTATATCAACTGACCTTAAATTCCTTTAGAGAAAGAACATCTTTTTGCATGAACTCCTTGCTCTTTTTGGCAAGAGTTATCCTCGATGCAGGCAGCTACTCCTCCAACGAAGACTCAATAAGGTCGATCCTTTATTAAACTGCCAAACGATGCCAACTCCTCTCGATCCTGCGATCCTGCACTTCAATAAATTCTTCACTCTCCCTTCTAATGTTGGAATTGGGTAAATCAACACATCTAGCAAAAATTTCCAGTTCAATAATATGGTATTTTGCAACAGAATGCACACTCCGTTTTAAAACTGAAACTGCGTCACAAGAACAAACATGCAACAGAAACGGAAACACAGCACGTTCTACCTGGAAATCTGCAAACTAAAAACCCACTGTGTCACCTGGGTCGACCTTTATATAGTCATGGGTCACATGTCATCACGTGACCTCACATCGGTGGGAAAATCACATCAGGTGATCTCCAAAAGACCATTACATCATTCTCACAAAAAAAACAGATCTCCTTGAGCATGTAACAGGTTCCTATCTAAGATGGGATGTCAGTGGGACGAGGTGTGGTTGATCCCGTCAGGGATGGAGTGTCTTTGGGATGGAGTGTGGTTGATTTCTGTCTGGGATGGGGTGAAATTGGTTCCTCCCTGGGATGGGGTGTCTGTGGGATGGAGTGTGGTTGATTCCTGTCTGGGATGGGGTGTCTGTGGGATGGAGTGTGGTTGATTCTTGTCTGGGATGACGTGTCTGTGAGATGGAGTGTGGTTGATTCCTGTCTGGGATGACGTGTCTGTGGGATGGAGTGTGGTTGATTCCTGTCTGAGATGGAATGTGGTTGATTCCTGTCTGGGATGGGGTGTCTGTGGGATGGAGTGTGGTTGATTCCTGTCTGGGATGGAATGTGGTTGATTCCTGTCTGGGATGGGGTGTCTGTGGGACAGTGGGTAGTTGGTTCCTATCTAGGATGGGGTGTCTGTCTGGGTGGGGTATCTGCGGGACATAGGGCAGTGGCTCCACGGTCTAGGACGGATTGTGTCTGTGGGACATGGGGGTATGGTTACTGCTTGGGACAGCGTATATCTGTGGAACAGAGGAAGTGCAGTTCCGGTCCAGCCCTTGGTTTCGTCAGGGGATGTTCTGCGTGGGGAGGGCAGAGGCTTTCTGTGCCCCTGAGTGAGTCACTGACTGGTCTGGATACAAGGCCTAGCATGATTTTAGGTTGAGAGTCGTGTTTGTTATGTTGTTCTATGGCAGCAGTACAGTACAAGACATAAAAATTACCGTGAGTTAGAAAAATAAACCAACAGTGCACAAAAGAGCTGAAGCCTCTGAGTGTGTTCCACAGGGAGAGCGCTCCTGACCCTCGGTACAGCCCAGCCCAGCCCAGTACAGCACTGAGACAGCACAACTAGTCACAGCTTTAATACCATTGACAAATACCAAAAAATCACCGCAGATCACAGCATTGAACCATATGTCATGGTTTTGTTGATATTACATCGGGCTCTGACCACCATCTCCCATTGTTCCATGGATACAGGAGTGTTGAGACCTGCTCTTTATATCCAAGGTTCTTTTAGAAGTCAGGAATGAGACATAAAACTTATTGCTTCACAATCGTTTTATTAGGAATTGATAGATCAAAGAGAACAGGAACAGAGCAGTGCCAGGGGGTTTTGCTACTTGAAGAAAGGAACTATAGATGGCACCTCTCATAAACAACAACTTTTATACCCACGATAAGAAAATTCCATTCAAATCCATAGATAAGAGACAACCAATTAGAAAATACTTAATACTGCAGTAAAATTAAAAAATGAGAAAAAACTTACTCACTTAATACAGTACAGAGAAACTTCCAGAATTACAGCGCCCGTAAAAAGTATTCACCCCCCTCCCCCACCTTGGAAGTTTTCATGTTTTATTGTTTTACAATATTGAATCACAGTGGAGTTAATTTGGATTTTTTTGACATTGATCAACAGTAAGGGACTCTTTCGTGTCAAAGTGAAAACAGAACTCTAAAAAGTGATCTAAATTAATTACGAACACAAAACACAAAATAATTAGTTTTTTAGGGACAAATAATGTTTATCCTATGATGTGGATTTTTTGATGGAGTATTGGACAGAGTTGATGAGGACAACGTAGTTGAGGTGGTGTCCATGGGCTTCCAGAAGGTCTCATATAAGGTGCCACATCAGAGGATGGTAGGTTAACTGGCAACTGTAATTTGCCCCTTGTTCATAGGTGAAGCAATAGAACCTCAGGCAGTTGATGGAACAGTGGGGGAAAGAAAGTGAAATTAGTGCAGGATTAACATGGATGGGTCCTCAATGATCAGCATGAATTTGATGGGCCACATGGCCTGTTTCTGTGCTGTTGGTCTCTGTAACTCTTCAACAGGCCTTTCAGCAAATGTAAAGCTCATGGCATCAAAGGGATGTTGGTAACATGAATACTGAACTGTCCAAGAGATTGGTTCCACGGGGTTGTGGTGAATACTGAGCTGTACAAGTGACTGGTTCTAGGGGTTGGTAGCATGAATACTGAGCTGTCCAAGTGAGCTGTCCATTTTGTGTGTGCTGCTCACATGGAAGATGACATGAAGCTTGGCAGTGTTGTGGAGAGAACAGTGACTAACTGCAGCAGGATAGAAATGGACAGACACGTGGCAGATGAAGTTTCATGGTGACAAAACTGTGAGGTGATGCATTCTGGTAGGAAGAGTGAGGAGGGAATTTACATATAGAATGAAGGATATCAGGGAGCATGCAGTACTGGTGTACAGATCATTGCATGGGGCAGGACAAGTTGAGAAAGTATTTAATGTTGAGAAACTACTTATTGACCAACTTGGCATTTAATATGATCATCCCTCAAAAACTGGTGGGTAAACTTTCCTCATGGTGTCTCAACACATCTGTCTGTAAGTGGATCCTGGACTTGATGGAAAGACCACATGCAGTCCGTGTTGTCCGCAACATCTGTAGTTCCATCACGCTGAGCGCTGGTGTCCCCCCACCTGCTGTTCACTCTTCTGACACATGACTGCACTGCTGGATCTAGTTCAAACCTGAATCATAAAGTTCATGGAGATGGCGTACAGAGAGGAGGAGAGCAGCCTGTAGAACGGTGCGAGCACAGGGACTTGAGTCTCAATGTAGTCAAGACCAAAGAGATCATCATGGACTTCAGGAAGGTCCTCCCTTCACATAAACGACTCCTCCATGAAGACAGTTAGGAGCACCAGTTTCTGGGCCATCTCATCCGGTCCCTCAACATCACTTCTTTAGTCAAGAAAGCACAGCAGCGTGTCCATTTCCTGAGGAGACTGGGATGAGTGAGGCTTCCCTGCTCCCATTCTAACAACTTTTACAGGAGAAACTTTGAGAGTGTCCTGACCATCTGCATCAATGTTTGATATGGGAATCGCACTGTATTTAACCACAAGTCCTTGCAAAGGATTGCGAGAACTGCTGAGAGGATCATTGGGGTCTCTTTTCCATTCATCTGAAATATTTATTGGGGCGCTACGCATGCAGGGTCCTTAGCATGTCAAGGATCACTCCTCCCATCCATCTCAGAATCTCTTTAACCCCCCCCCCCCACCCCACAATCAGGCAGGAGGTACCATAGCATTAGAACAAGGACTGTTAAGATGGAAAACAGCTTCTTCCGCAAGGTTGTGAGTTACTGTATCCCTGCAACCACTCAGGTCTCTCACGTATCAAGCACTAGTAGTACTACACTGTTTGCTTTTTAACCCGTGTATAAATGCATCTTATGCTAAGTATCAATCTTCTACAATATATTTCATTATTTGTTAATCTATTTTCGGTAATAGTTTATGTAACACCACAAAATGCTGGAGGAACTCGGCAGGCCAGGCAGCATCTATGGAGATGCTTCGGGCCGAGACCCTTCAACAGGACTGGGGAAAAAAGATGAGAAGTCACAGCAAGAAGCTGGGGGTGGGGTGGGGGGGGCGAGAGGGTGAAGTACAAGGTGGGAGTTGATAGGTGACACTGGAAGAGGTGAAGTAAAGAGCTGGGAAGTTGATTGGTGAAAGAAATAAACAGCTGGAGAAGGGGGAATCTGATGGGAGAGGACAGAAAACCATGAAAGAAAGGGAAGGGAGCACCAGAGGGAGGTGATGGGCAGGTAAGAAGATAAGGTGAGAGAGGGAAATGGGAATGGTGAAGGGGGAGGGGCCATTATCGGAAGTTCAAGGAATCGATGTCCATGCCATCAGGTTGGAGCTGGAATATAACATGTTGCTCCTCCAACCTGAGTGTGGCCTCATCCTGGAAGTAAAGGAGGCCGTGGACTGACATGTTGGAATGAGAATGGGAAGTAGTGTTTAAAAAATACACATGGACTAAGATGTTAACTGTCCAGTGGGATCATCAGTTGATCTTCCACCTGTCTTCAGGAGTTTCAGCCCGCTTATGATCAAGACTCCCTCGAGGTTGTGGGCCAGCAGTGCTAAAGCACCACCTCCCACTGGTGAGCTTAAAAACTTGGCATCTGCCTCTATCAGAGTTGTTGGTCACTTCCATCCAACAGATAGTCTGCTCTTCAGGTGTCTATGCAACTACTGAAGGGTTTGCAAGATATATGTATACACTGTCTGACTATCTGCCCCTCTGGACATACTTGGTCCACACCCATGCTGATCCTTTCTCTGCTGCCTCAGCTACAGCCCTGCTGGTTGACTTGATCTCTCTTCTAGTGAAGCCAAGGTCACGCAGCCACTTCTGGAGAGTGAACGCAATAAACCCACAGCAGCCTACTTTGAATGGATAGCATGAGACCTTCCACCCTCTGTCTCTGCACTCTGATCTTAATTCTGCATACTTGGTTAACTTGCGCTCATGGGCTTCATCGATGTTGTCTTCCCAGGGGACTGTGAGTTCACCAATAACCACTTCTCTACTGGTGTCAGACCATAGGATTATATCTGGACGCAATGTGGTGAAAGCTATTTGCTCTGGGAAACTGCCTTTCCCGTCCAGGTCAGCCTTGACACACCAATCATTGGCTGAAGAAAGTATGCTTGATCGTGAGCCTGTGCTGTACACCCTTGACTTGGAGCCTTCTTACACAAATGATATGCGATGTTCTGTGCAACATGGGACATGAGATAAGTTGTGCTGAAGTACTCTCTGCTCAACCACTTCTGTCACAACTTTGAGAATATTGTTATGTCTCCAAGTGTACATGCCACTGGAAAGATTGACTCTGCATGCACTCAAAGTATGTTGAAGTGTTCCCTTATTGCCACAAGCAGCACACCTGTCTATCTTCATACAAGGTGCTGAGGTTGGCAGGTGTTGGGAGCAGATCGTACGCTGCCCTGCATAGAAAAGAAATGCGGTGCAGTTCCATCTGCCACAGAACATTTCAAGATAGATGTCGTTGTTCAACACTTTCCCACCAGGTCCAAGCCCCTTGTTTGGCCAGGCCAGCTGTTTTAGCTAACCTCTTCTCCTCTTCTACCTCTCATATTTCTTGTGTTACAAGCTCACAGTGTTCCTTACCTGTAGAAGATGACCACTACTTGTGGGTTGTCCATCCAAGTCCCTGGCGGCCTAGCTGGATAGCCCCAACCGTCTCCTTGTGCTTCAATCTGGACTCTGCCTCATCAACTGCTACATGGGCTGACCACTTCCTGCCTGATCTCACATCTGGCTGGGTGTTCTTGATGACAGGGTCTTCTGAGTCTCGAAGCATCAGGAATGATCTTACTTTGGCTACCTTGACCTCTTCAACAAGGGATTGCACTGGGATGGTCAGCTTTGTCTGGCTGCTGTGGATTACAACTTTGGTGAGGCTGCTCGGTACTCCAAGCCACTTCTTCACATACTTGTCGATCTTCCGTTCCGTTGCCTCAACATGGGACATTGCCACTTCATAGACAGTTAGTGGCCACATTATCCATGGCATCAGTCCATACTGCACACACCACAACTTCAACTTGCCAGGCAAGGCACACTTGTCAACAGACATCAGACCTCTGCTGATCCGTTCTCCTGTCTCTTGAACCCTCTTGGTGTCTCTCAGTTCCTCTGTGTACCCGAGGCTCTTAACTGGTTGGTCCTGAATGAATGGAATCTCCTCTCCATAAAGGGTGAAATGAAAGTCAACCAGCTTTCCTCTCCTAAGAACAAGGCTCCTTGACTTCTTGGTCTTGAACTTCATTCTTCCCCAATCCATTAGCTCCTCGAGTCTAGATAGTACATTTTCCACTGCCTCCGTGCTGGGACTCAAAAGGGTGAGATCGTCCATGAACGCTCGTATTGGTGGTAACTCCCCTCCGCCATCAAGTGTAACACCTGGTCCCACTGAAATACAATCATCTGTTTGAATGCCTTCCATCTGGCAGACGTTATAAGATTTTCTATGTCCGCACTTCCAGACTGAAAACTAGCTGTTTCTCCAGAGCTATAATTGCTCTGAACCAATCATATAACCATATAACCATATAACAATTATACAACGAAAACAGGCCATCTCGGCCCTTCTAGTCCGTGCTGAATTCCCACTCTCACCTGTTTCCACCGACCTGCACTCAGCCCATAACCCTCCATTCATCTCCTGTCCATATATCCATCCAATTCAACTTTAAACGACAACATCAAACCCGCCTCAACCATTCGTTCCACACAGCTACCACTCTCTGAGTAAAGAAGTTCCCCCTCATGTTACCCCTAAACTTTTGCCCTTTAACTCTCAACCCATGTCCTCTTGTTTAAATCTCCCCCATTCTCAATGGAAAAAGCCTATCCACGTCAAATCTATCTATCCCCCTCACAATTTTAAATACCTCTATCAAGTCCCCCCTCAACCTTCTATGCTCCAAAGAATAAAGACCTAACTTGTTCAACCTTTCTCTGTAACCTAGGAGATGAGACCCAGGCAATATTTTAGTAAACCTCCTCCCTATTCTCTCAATTTTATTGACATCTTTCCTATAATTCGGCAACCAGAACTGTACACAATACTCCAAATTTGGCCTCACAAGTGCCTTGTACCATTTCAACATTACATCCCAACTCCTATGCTGAATGCTCTGATTTATAAAGGCCAACATACCAGAAGCTTTCTTCACCACTCTATCCACATGAGATTCCACCTTCAGGGAACTATGCACCATTATTCCTAGATCTCTCTGTTCTTCAATGCCCTACCATTTACCATGTATGTCCTATTTTGATTAGTCCTACCAAAATGTAGCACCTCACATTTTTCAGCATTAAACTCCATCTGCCGTCTTTCAGCCCATTCTTCTAACTGGCCTAAATCTCTCTGCAAAATTTGAAAACCTACTTCATTATCCACAACTCTACCTATCTTAGTATCATCTGCATACTTACTCATCCAATTTACCACCCCATCATCCAGATCATTAATGTATATGACAAATAACATTGGACGCAGTACAGTTCCCTGAGGCACACCACTAGTCACTGGCCTCCAATCAGACAAACAGTTATCCACCACTACTCTGTGGCGTCTCCAATCCAGCCACTGCTGAATCCATTTTAATACTTCAATGTTAATACCTAACCATCCAACCTTCCTAACTAACCTTCCGTGTGGAACCTTGTCAAAGGCCTTACTGAAGTCCATATAGACAACACCCACTGCTTTACCCTCGTCAACTTTCCTAGTAACCTTTTCAAAAAATTCAATAAGATTTGTCAAACATGACCTTCCACGCACAAATCCATGTTGACTGTTCCTAATCAGACCCTGTCTAGCCAGATAATTGTATATACCATCTCTAAGAATACTTTCCATCAATTTACCCACCACTGACATCAAACTCACAGGCTGATAATTGCTAGGTTTACTCTTAGAACCCTTTTTAAACAATGGAACCACATGAGCAATACGCCAATCCTCCGGCACCATCCCCGTTTCTAATGACATTTGAAATATTTCTGTCAGAGCCCCTGCTATTTCCACACTAACTTCCTCAAGGTCCTAGGGAATATCTTGTCAGGACCCAGAGACTTATCCACTTTTATATTCCTTAAAAGCTCCAGTACTTCATCTTCATTAATCATCATAGTTTCCATAACTTCCCTACCTGTTTCCCTTATCTTACACAATTCAATATCCTTCTCCTTCGTGAATACTGAAGAAAAGAAATTATTCAGAATTTCCCCCATCTCTTTTGGCTTCACACATAGCTGTCCACTCTGATTCTCTAAGGGACCAATTTTATCCCTCACTATCCTTTTGCTATTAATATAACTGTAGAAACCCTTTGCATCTATTTTCAAAGCAACCTCATATCTTCTTTTAGCTTTTCTAATTTCTTTCTTAAGATTCTTTTTACATTCTTTATATTCCTTCAGCACCTCATTTACTCCATACTGCCTATATTTATTGTAGATATCTCTCTTTTTCCGAACCAAGTTTTCAATATCCCTTGAAAACCATGGCTCTCTCAAACTTTTAACCTTTCCTTTCAACCTAACAGGAACATAAAGAGACTGTACCCTCAAAATTTCACCTTTAAATAACCTCCATTTCTCTATCACATTCTTCCCATAAAACAAATTGTCCCAATCCACTCCTTCTAAATCCTTTCACATCTCCTTAAAGTTAGCCTTTCTCCAATCAAAAACCTCAACCCTGGGTCCAGTCCTATCCTTCTCCATAATTATATTGAAACTAATAGCATTGTGATCACTGGACCCGAAGTTCTCCCCAGCACAGACCTCTGTCACCTGACCTATCTCATTCACCAACGGGAGGTCCTACATTGCCTCATCTCTAGTTGGTACCTCTATGTATTGCTGCAAAAAACTATCCTGCACACATTTTACAAACTCCAAACCACCCAGCCCTTTTACAGAATGGGCTTCCCAGTCGATGTGTGGAAAATTAAAATCTCCCACAATCACAACCTTGTGTTTACTACAAATATCTGCTATCTCCTTACAAATTTGTTGCTCCTCCAATTCTCGCTCCTCATTTGGTGGTCTATAATACACCCCCATAAGTGTTACTACACCTTTCCCATTCCTCAATTCCACCCAAGTAGCCTCCCTAGACGAGCCCTCTAATATATCCTGCCAGAGAACCGCTGTAATATTTTCTCTGACAAGCAATTTTCTCTGTTGCTTGGTTACTTTTTCTTAAAGCTCATTATTTGCATTTAATATATATTCCAGCGGTTTTTATTGAAACATCTCCTTTAAGCAATATTTAAAATGGACCATATTTTTAATTTACTTAGTTTTAATGTAAAAGGATTAAACCATGTTGTGAAATGTAATAAGATATTTAATTATATTAAGACATTGAATGTCTCAATTTTTTTTTACAAGAAACACATGTTTGTAAATGTGATACTTTACATCTTTTCAGCCGTTAGAAGGGTTTATCTTTCCAATCCTCCTTTCAGGCTAAGGCAAGAGGAGTTTCGATTCTCATAGACAATTCAGTTTCTTTCGTTCAATATAATGTAGTGTCTGATATTAATGTTATAGTCTCAGGGAAATTAGATAATAAATTAATGGTTTTTGCAAATTTGTATGCTCCAAATATAGATGATCAAGGCTTTTTAAACCTTTTTTTTTTGCTTTTATCAGGTTTAAGTTTATATTCTTTTGTTTTAGGAGGAGACTTCAACTGTTGTTTAGATCCTGTATTAGATTGTTCTTCTAAATGACTGTTTTGTAGTAGATTTGCCTCCTTTATCCAATCTTTTCTAATGAAATGTGATATTGTTGATGTTTGGCATTTTTTGCATCCAACAGATAAAGAGTACTCATTTTTTCCTCATGTTCATCATCTGTATTCCAGGATTGATTTTTTTTGTTGATCGCCAATTTGTTCCATTAGTTTGATCCTGTGAATATAAAGAAATTGCTGTTTCAGATCATGCTCCTGTGCTTTTATCCTTAAATCTTCTGGGTATCTCCCGAATAAACAGATTCTGGTGTTTTAATCCAACGTTGTTATCAGATAAAGATTTTTTAAAATTTTTGGAGAGACAAATTATTTTTTTTAAAGAATATGCTAGAAGTGACTTCTAGTCTTGTTTTATAGGATGCTTATATTAAAGGTCAAATTATTTCTTTTACCGCAGGTGTTAAGAAAAAAGCTAACAAGGAGAGAACTGAATTAGCCAATCAGTTGAAACAATTAGACCAAAAATATGCTTTGGCTCCATATCCTGTTTTATATAAAAGACCTGTTGAAATTAAAACTAAATACGATCTGCTCTTAACTTATCCAATTGAAATGCAACTTTTAAAAGATAAAAGTCGTTTTTATGTTCATGGAGATAAAACGGGTAAACTATTAACTAACCAATTAAAGACCTTTATAGTTAAATGTCAAATTAAAGAAATTTGTAAAGCTAATGGTGATAAAACATCTGATCATTTAGAAATAAACGATGCTTTTAGAGAAGTCTACTCTAAACTTTATAGTTCTGATCCTCCTAAAGATAATACTCTAATGAATAATTTTTTAGATCGATTAAACAATCCTATTCTTTCTGATGATATTTGAAAATTGTTGGATCAACCTATTTCCTATGAGGAAATTGCCAAGGCTGATCACTCCTTGCACTCAAGGAAGGCTCTGGGTCCTGATGGATTTTCTGGAGAGGTTTATAAGTCTTTTACCTCTTCTTTTATACCTCGTTTATATTTAGTCCTTTCCGACTCTTTTAAATTAGATAAGTTGCCACAATCTTTTTATGAAGCCTCTATTTCTCTTATTCTTAAAAAGAATAAGGACCCAATTGAATGCTTTTCTTATAGACCTATTTCCTTACTTAATGTTGATACTAAAATTTTATCTAAACTTTTGGCTTGTAGGATTGAAAATATTTTGCCATCTATTATTTCTGATGATCAGGCTGGATTTATCAAAAACCGATACTCCCACTTTAATATTTGTTGTTTATTGAACATTATTTATTCTGCTTCTAAAGAGATTTCAGGATGTGCAATATCCTAGATGCTGGGAAAGCCTTTGATTGGGTTGAATGGAATTATTTATTTAAAACTTTTGAAAAATTTAACTTTGGGCCCGATTTTATTCAATGGATTACATTATTTATCTCCCTCCGCTCAGGTTCTTACTAACTCTCAGTACTCTAAACCATTTAAACTTTATTGTGGAACTAGACAAGGTTGTCCTTTGAGTCCTTTGCTTTTTGATTTGGTCTTAGAACCTTTAGCTATTGCTTTCTGGGAATCTAATGATATCACTGGTATTTTAAGGAGGGGTATTACCCATAAAGTTTCACTTTATGCTGATAACCTTTTGCTCTACATTTCTAATGTGGAGTCTTCTTTACCCTCTCTACTTTCTTTACTTTCCTGCTTTAGTCAGTTTTCTGGATATAAACTTAACTTTCATAACAGTGAACTTTTTTCTTTGAATAATTTGGAATGAGTTAATACTAACCTTCCTTTTAAAATTGTAAGAAATCAATTTACTTATTTGGGCTTCACAATTACTAGGAATTATAAATTTCTTTTTAAAGAAAAATTTTTTTACACTTCTGAATTATGTTAAGAAGGCACTTTCAAATTGGTCACCCCTGTCTTTATCATTGATTGACTGAATCAACTCCATCAAAATGAATATTTTGCCTAAATTTTTATATTTACTTCAGGCCATACCTGTTTTTATTCCTAATTCCTTTTTTGATGCTTTGGATTCTATTATATCTTCTAATATATGGAAAAATAAAATTTCTCGATTAAATAAAGTTCATCTTCAAAAAGCTTAGAAGCTTTAGCCTTACCCAATTTTAGGTTTTATTACTGGGCAATCAATATACAAAATCTTATGTTTTGGTTATATTATGTTAATCGAGAGGATTGTCTGGTTTGGGTTTCTTTAGAAGCTAACTCTGTTAATAAATTCTCTATCATCTCTCTTCTTGGATCCTCAATTCCTTTATCTTTAAGTAATTTAACAGATAATTTTGTAGTTAAACACACTTTAAGGATTTGGGTACAATTTAGAAAATATTTGGTTTATTGAGTTTTTCACTTTCCAGTCCCATTTTTTCTAACTTTTTTTTAAACCTTCTATGTTTGATGTAGTTTTTAAAGAGTGGAATAGATTGGGTATTAAATGTTTTCATGATTTGTTGGTTGGAGATAGTCTCTCTTCATTTGAACAACTGTCAGTTAAGAATAGCTTGCTGAGAACTCATTTTTTTCGATATTTATAAATTAGAGACTTTTTGCATTCTCAAGTACATACATTTCCTAAAAGTCCAGATAAAAATCTACTTGATATAATTTTAATTTGAAACCCTTCCACAGTGCATCTATATCTAATATTTATGGTATGTTGTTGGGAATGAGAAATATTCCTTTAGATAAAACTAAAAATCTTTGTGAACAAGATTTACAGATTTCAATTTCTGAGGACACTGGGAATAAAATTTTTAAATTGGTTAGGCATTAATATCGAAGTAGTAAAATGGATTCAGCAGTGGCTGGATGGGAGACACCAGAGAGTAGTGGTGGATAATTGTGTGTCAGATTGGAGGACGGTGTGTAGCGGTGTGCCTCAGGGATCTGTACTGGGTCCAATGTTATTTGTCATATATATTAATGATCTGGATGATGGGGTGGTAAATTGTATTAGTAAGTATGCAGATGATACTAAGATAGGTGGTGTTGTGGTTAATGAAGTAGGTTTTCAAATCTTGCAGAGAGATTTAGGCCAGTTAGAAGAATGGGCTGAAAGATGGCAGATGGAGTTTAATGCTGATAAATGTGAGGTGTTACATTTTAGTAGGACTAATCAACATAGGACATACATGGTAAATGGTAGGGCATTGAAGAATGCAGTAGAACAGAGAGATCTAGGAATAGTTACCTGAAGGTGGAATCTCATGTGGAAAGGGTGGTGAAGAAAGCTTTTGGTATGCTGGCCTTTATTAATCAGAGCATTGAGTATAGGAGTTGGGATGTAATGTTGAAATTGTATAAGGCATTTGTGAGGCCAAAATTGGAGTATTGTGTACAGTTCTGGTCACCGAATTACAGGAAAGATGTCAATAAAATTGAGAGAGTACAGGGGAGATTTACTAAAATGTTGCCTGGGTTTCATCTCCTAAATTACAGAGAAAGGTTGAGCAAGTTAGGTCTTTATTCTTTGGAGCGTAGAAGGTTGATGGGGGACTTGATAGAGGTATTTAAAATTATGATGGAGATAGATAGAGTTGACATGGATAGGCTTTTTCCATTGAGAGTGGGGGAGATTCAAACAAGAGGACATGAGTTGAGAGTTAAAGGGCAAAAGTTTAGGGGTAATATGAGAGGGAACCTCTTTACTCAGAGAGTGGTAGCTGTGTGGAACGAGCTTCCAGCGGAAGTGGTTGAGGCAGGTTCGATGTTGTTATTTAAAGTTAAATTGGATAGATAGATGGACAGGAAAGGAATGGAGGGTTATGGGCTGAGTGCGGGTCGTGGGACTAGGTGAGAGTAAGCGTTCGGCACGGACTAGAAGGGCCGAGATGGCCTGTTTCCATGCTGTAATTGTTAATTGGTTATATGGTTAATACCTCATCGCTATGTGCCCGTCATTCCCTTCTACAATTGGAAGTGGTTCATAGGGCCCATATGTCTAAAGATAAGCTGTCTCATTTTTATTCAGATATATCTCCCTTTTATGATACTTTATACTTTATTGTCGCCAAACAATTGATAGTAGAACGTACAACCATCATAGCGATATTTGATTCTGCGCTTCCCACTCCCTGGATTACAAATCGGTAGTAAATATTAAAAATTTTAATTATAAATCATAAATAGAAAATATAAAAATGGAAAGTAAGGTAGTGCAAAAAAACCAAGAGGCAGGTCCGGATATTTGGAGGGTACGGCCCAGATCCAGGTCAGGATCCGTTCAGCAGTCTTATCACAGTTGGAAAGAAGCTGTTCCCAAATCTGGTCGTCTGGGTCTACAAGCTCCTGAACCTTCTCCCGGAGGGAAGGGGGACGAAAAGTGTGTTGGCTGGGTGGGTAGTGTCCTTGATTATCCTGGCAGCACTGTTCCGACAGCGTGCGGTGTAAAGTGAGTACAGGGACGGAAGATTAGTTTGTGTGATGTGCTGCGCTGTGTTCACAATCTTCTGCAGCTTCTTCCGATCTTGGACAGGACAACTTCCATACCAGGTTGTGATGCACCCTAGAAGAATGCTTTCTACAGTGCATCTATAAAAAGTAGTGAGGGTTTTAGGGGACAGGGGATAGATGTAATAATGGAGGAGCTTCATTAATCTATATGTTTTGGACTTGTCTGAGTCTTGAAAAATATTGGAAGGAAGTATTTCAAACTTTTTCGGTGCTTTTTAAAGTAAATTTTAAACCTAATCCTTTGCCTTATTTGGTATCGTTGGAGGAAATGATATTATTTTGGAGACACATGATCTGCATATTTTGGGCTTTATGTCTCTTATAGCCAGGAGGGCATTGTTGCTGAAGTGGAAGGATGTCACTACACCTACTCATACTCACTGGTTACATGATGTTATGTCTTGCTTAAATTTAGAGAAGATTCGCTATTCAATTTCTGAACCTAGACAAGGTTGTGGGAATCTTTTTTGAATTATTTTCAAAATCTTTGATTTGCTATTAAGCACAGATGTTGGTCAATAATATGTTGTATTATATGTTAAGGATTTTTTCCTTTTTTTTTTAACCTAACAGCTTTTTTTTCTGGTAGTGGGTTTAGATTTTTTGTATAATAAAGTTATCTCTTTTCAATATTATGTTTAAATTTAATTTTATTGGGATATGGGGTAATTACACTTTATCTGTGATTTCAATATATTGTAATCGATATATATTATATATCCTACTGTACTCTGTATTCTTTTATGTAAGAAATTAATAATAATATTGAAAAAGAAAGAATTCCTACATTCTAAGCAATAAAGTCCCAGTCCGTGCAAGTGGTGCTGGTAACTCAGATTCCCAATCTGGACAATGTCCTAGTAAATCTTTTGTGCACTTTCTAGTTAAATGATGGTTCCTAGCAAGAGGGATTAGAGTTACAAGGACTTCCCAGTTACCCACCCCACCTCACCTGATCTCACATGTCACCTGCCAGCTTATTCTGCCCTTCCTCCCTCCCTCCCCCCAATCTTCTTATTCAAGCTTTTGCTTCCTTCCTTTCCAGTCCCGATGAAAGGATTCAGCCTGAAGTGTTGACTGTATTGACTCTCCATAGATGCTGCCTGACCTGCTGAGTTCTTCCAGCACTTTGTGTGTGTTGCTCAGGATTTCCAGCATTTTGTATCTGTTCCTCTGGATTTCCAGCACTTTGTGTGTGTTGCTCTGGATTTCCAGCATTTTTAGATTAGATTATGAGGACACTCAGTCCTCGTTTATTGTCATTTAGAAATGCATGCATTAAAAAATGATACAATGTTCCTCTAGAAAGATATCACAGAAACACAGGACAAACCAAGAATAAAACCAACAAAACCACATAATTATAACATATAGTTACAACAGTGCAAAGCAATACCGTAATTTGATAAAGAGCAGACCATGGGCACGGTAAAAAAAAGTCTCGAGTCCCGATAGCCCATCATCTCACGCAGACGGTAGAAGGGAGAAACTCTCCCTGCCATGAACTCTAAACGCCGCAAACTTGTCATTGCATTGGAAGCACCCAATCGCAGCCGACTCTGAGTCCGTCTGAAAACTTCAAGCCTCCGACCAGCCCTCCCACACTGAGCACCGTCTCTGCCGAGCGCTTCAACCCCAGCATTTTGTGTGTGTTGCTCCGGATTTCCAGCATTTTGTGTGTGTTGCTCCGGATTTCCAGCATTTTGTATGTGTTGCTCCGGATTTCCAGCATTTTGTGTGTGTTGCTCGGGATTTCCAGCATCTGCCGAATCTTTTATATCAAGGACAGAATCAGGCTTAATGTCTCTGTGAAATTTGTTGCTTTGCAGCAGCACTGCTGTGTGATTCATTAAAAATGACTATAACTTACAATAGGGAATACATATTAAAAATAAATTAAATACATAGAGCAAAGGAGATCAAAAATAGTGTGGTACAGTAGTG
The DNA here is from genome assembly GCF_963921235.1 of Mobula hypostoma. Lineage (NCBI taxonomy): Eukaryota > Metazoa > Chordata > Chondrichthyes > Myliobatiformes > Myliobatidae > Mobula > Mobula hypostoma. Next base: position 1,469,204 of record NC_086116.1, on the reverse strand, counting down.
TTTAGGAGTTGGTTCATTGCCTGTTCAGAAATCTGATGGCAGAGGGGAAGAAGCTGTTCGTAAAACATTGAGTGTGGGTCTTCAGGCTCCAGTACCTCCTCCCTTATGGTAACACTGAGAAGAGGACATGTCCTGGGTGGTGGGGTCCGAAACGATGGATGCCACCTTTCTGAGGCATCACCTTTTGAAGATGTCCTTGATGCCGGGCAGGCTAGTGCCCATGATGGAGCTGGGTCAGTCTGCACCCCTCTGCAGAATGAAGGCATGTAGAGAGAATGCTCCTTGCTTCAGTCTAAGATCCCCTCGTGTTTTAAGAAGGCAACGATAATCCCAGTGCCGAAGAAGAGCAAGGTGGCATGCCTGAATGACTATCGACCTGTGGCACTGACATCAATCGCTATGAAGTGCTTCGAGGGATTGGTTATGGCACACATCAACCACAGCCTACCAGTCAACCTCGACGCCTTGCAATTCGCCTACCGAAGCAACAGGTCAACGGCAGATGCCACCTCTCTGGCCCTACATTCCTCCTTAGAACACCTGGAGAATATAGACGCATACATAAGGCTCCTTTTCATTGACTACCGCTCTGCCTTTAATAACATCGTTCTAAATAAACTGATTCCTAAGCTCCAGAACCTGGGCCTTAGCACTCAGATCTGCAGCTGGATCTTCAACTTCCTCACAGACAGGACCCAGGCTGTAAAAATAGGGGACAAACTCTCCTCTACAATCACTCTGAGCACCGGTGTCCCACAAGGTTGTGTACTCAGCCCCCTGCTGTACTCACTGTACACCCATGATTGTGTAGCCAAGTTTCCATCAAACTCAATATACAAGTTTTCTAATGACACAACAATTGTAGGCCATATCTTGGGTAATGATGAGTTTGAGTACAGAGAGGAAACTAAGAACCTGGTGGCATGGTGCGAAGACAATAACCTATCCCTCAACATCAGCAAGACGAAGGAATTGGTTGTTGACTTCAGAAGGAGTAGCGGACCGCATGACCCAATTTACATCGGTGGTGCGCAAGTGGAACAGGTCAAAAGCTTTAAGTTCCTTGGAGTCAATATCACAAATGACCTGACTTGGTCCAGCCAAGCAGAGTTCACTGCCAAGAAGGCCCACCAGCGCCTTTACTTCCTGAGAAAACTAAAGAAATTTGACTTGTCTCCTAAAACTCTCACTAATTTTTATAGATGCACCATAGAAAGCATTCTTCTAGGGTGCATCACAACCTGGTATGGAAGATGTCCTGTCCAAGACCGAAAGAAGCTGCAGAAGATCGTGAACATGACGCAGCACATCACACAAATCAATCTTCCGTCCTTGGACTCACATTACACCGCACGCTGTAGGAGCAGTGCTGCCAGGATAATCAAGGACACGACCCACCCAGCCAACACACTCTTCGTCCCTCTTCCCTCCGGGAGAAGGCTCAGGAGCTTGAAGACTCGTACGGCCAGATTTGGGAACAGCTTCTTTCCAACTGTGATAAGACTGCTGAACGGATCCTGACCCGGATCTGGGCCGTACCCTCCAAATATCCGGACCTGCCTCTCGGTTTTTTTTGCACTACTTTACTTTCCATTTTTTTATTTTCTAGTTATGAATTATAATTTAAATTTTAAATATTTACTAATTTTTACTATTTTCAATATTTAATATTTGTAATCCAGGGAGCGGAAAGCGCAGAATCAAATATCGCTGTGATGATTGTATGCTCTAGTATCAATTGTTTGGCGACAATAAAGTATAAAGTATGTTTCACACTTCTTATTGGAATCTGGACCACTCTGACTGCAGATGAAAGGGAAGCTTCCACTCTGGCTTTCACCTGGGAACTGAATACATACAATGTGGGGGAAGATCGGCAAGGCTGCAGAGAAGGTGTAGCAGATGGCTGTGATTCTATACCCAGAAGAATCCTTGCTGAAACATGTTAGTCTTTATGTGCAAGTGGCTGCAATACTTGTCAGGATTTCAAGGGCAGGCACTTCCCAGTCTCCACCCGGTGAACCAGAGTCACCTGCCTCTTGTTTCCAACTTATCACCGGCAGCCTATTTAAACCCAGCTCTCATTCAGAGTCCCTGTTCACTCATCAAACTAGCCAGCCTTAACCATTTTCTCCTCCCTTGTTGTCTTGCTGTGTTAAGTATCTGTCCTCTCGCTTTGTAGCCCCTCATGGCCTGTTATTTTGCAGCTTATTATTAGTTATCACTCATCACTGCTCTGCATTTGGACAAGCTTCCTGGCAAATCTACAGGAAGGAAAATTAGCTGACAGTGAAGATATTTAGTTGTAGCTTCGTTCTTGGGCCATTATCTGGTTCTAGTTTCCAGACACAAGGAAGGGACCTGGGAGAAGGATGGCTTTGGTGGAGAACTGTGATGGATATTTAGTTGTGAAAGGTCGTGGTGCAGGGTTGGGAAGGCAGGACTACAGGGAGTTGTCTCAGGCTCAGCGAGCCCCTTCAGAGCCACAACCGTTCCCAATCTCGGCACCAGAGCAACCGGAACCATTCCTGGGGGGGAGGAGCTGCCTTGTCTCTGACCAAGCTTACTGACTGAACCTTTCACGTTTAGCTCTCCTCTCAACATCACTACGACTACGGGATGCGAGCTATCAAATCGGTTCTGACAGCGGCTGGAAACCTGAGAATCCAGAACCCTGCGGAGAAGGAGGACGAGCTCATCCTCAGAGCCATCATGGACGTTAACCTCCCAAAGGTACACGTGTGTGCGTGCATACGCACACACTCACTCACTCTCACACTCACACTCACACATGTTAGTTGGGCAATGACTGTATGTCTAATCCAGCCCTGCATTGTTTGACATCTTCCTGGGGCTATGCCCTGTTGAACTCAGGCTGAGAACCCAGGCATGGACACCCCACCATCACTGGTTTGTTGGTGGGTTCTTGGGCTACTGGACGGGAGTGGGGACTGCTCACAGGGAAAGCACCTGACTTACTGTGTTAGCATATCTCCCGGGGGGGGGGGCGCACATGAGTAGCAATGGCTCTATCAGTTTAGACAATAGTAGGTAAATGCTACAGAGTGCATTATACAGGAATATAAAGGCTTTGCACAGTTTATTCTTGAATAAATATTTTATTATGAATAAAGTTTATTTTGTTAAAAAGAAGTTGATGAGGACACTGGAATATCCAGCCTTCCATACCCAGTGTCTATCTCACAGAACAAGATGCAGCCCGGAATTCATCCTGTGCAAAGCTGTGTGGCCCAAAGCATACCTGTTAGCTACTTCCAGTACTGCGTGGCTGTGGCGTTAGTGGGCTGTGGACGGGCTAAGTTGTCCTCTGCCACACCTCTCGCATTTCTGATTTCTGATTAATTTTGGAAAAAGGTTTTTCAGACTTTATTGATAGCTGTCAATCATGCTAATTATGAATTTTTTTTCAATTCCAGTTCGTCTCCCACGACATCCTGCTTTTTGTCAGTATAATTTCAGATCTCTTTCCTGGTATCACCTTGCCAACTCGTCACCATGGCTGCCTGGAGACCTCCATCAGAGAAATCATTCGCAGACGTAATCTGCAGCCAACACCCTGGTTCATTGAAAAAATCATTCAGGTGATGAGGTTGTTTTCTTGTGCATGGTCCCAGCTTCAGTGTGCCCAAGACTGGGGAGAGTAACACACACACACTGCCATGTCTGGACATGCTGGGGAGTGTCACATATATTCTGCCATGTCTGGGCCGAAGAATGAGGGAAATGGTGGAAGGCAGCTTTGGACCAACACTTTAAATCCCAGTTAGGCAGAGAGAAGGTTTGTTTTCACCTTTACCTGGGTGAGACACAGTACTGAAATCAAAATGGTTATCATCCGAAATCTGGGAGTCCTCTTCGAGGCCATAAAGGGACCAAGATCTTTAGCTGTATTGTATGGTATCTTTTGTTAATCTCTGTGACCCTGAGGGGCTGAGGGCCTCCTAGATGTTTCTCTTCAACACACCTGAACCCTATTTGGAACACCAATCAGTTACCTTCCACATAGGTAGCCATAAGGCTTTGGAGGTGAACTCGTTCTAACATTTGGATCAAGTCTTTGCCTTCACGAGAGAGCGATTGGGATTTGCTCTGAAATGTTTCCTCTGACACTTTAAGGTTAAATTCCAGGAACTTGTACGGTTGTGTACCTTTACAGTGGGAGTCATGTTATTGATGGTGATACACCATCCTCCTGTCAGAGCTTTCAAGTCATTAGCTGATAGACCATGGAAGCAGGTGCTTGGGAAAACGTGGCTCCATTTCACCTCATTTGGCCCAATGCCCTCAAAACCTTTCCGTTCCTTGTACCTACTTGAGTCCAGTTCGTTTTGTTGCTGCTTAGATTGCTCGGTATTTCCTGCAGTTACTGACCAATTTCCGCTCGTTCCTGTGCATTGAGTGAACACCGGACATATTCTGTGACTGAGTGTGGCCAGAGAACTGTGCTGGGTCTTCTCACAGTTATCCCTCGCTCCACAGAAATACTGAAAATCCTCAGTTCAAACAGCGTCAAAATTCACTTCCAAAAGCACCGATTCAGCCGGATTCATCACCCGAAAAGGTTCAAACTCAGATGAGAACTGCTGACTGCAGGGTCTTTCTCCATTTCCTCTGGCTACCCCTTTCGAAGTTTGTGTGTCCCAATGCCCGTCCCATGTGCGAGAGTCCAGGAGGGAGGCTCTAGCTTTCGAAGCATCATGATAATTATTGTATAGGAGTACAAGGATATCAGTCTATCCAACTCCTTATCCCAGGCTGCTATCTGTGTCTGAGTTTGTCTGTGAGTTCCCCTCATATTAGCTGGGTTCATTACAAGTGTTGGTTTGTAATGTACCAAGATACAGTGAAAGAACAAGACTTGCATGTTGTTCATACAGAACAGATCATTACACAGTTCTTTGTTCATACAGATCAGATCATTACACAGTTCACTGTTCACACGGATCAGATCATTACACAGATCACTGTTCACACAGATCAGATCATTACACAGTTCACTGTTCGCACAGATCAGATCATACACTGTTTACTGTTCGCACAGATCAGATCTTTACGCAGTTCACTGTTCATGCTGATCAGTACATTACACAGTTCACTGTTCACACAGATCAAATCATTACACGAATCACTGTTTGAACAGATCAGTTTATTACACAGTTCACTGCTCACACAGATCAGATCATTACACAGTTCACTGTTCACACAGATCAGATCATTTCACAGATCACTGTTCGCACAGATCAGATCATTACACAGTTCACTGTTCGCACAGATCAAATCATTACACAGTTCACTGATCGCACAGATCAGATCTTTTCACTGTTCACACAGATCAGATCATTACACAGTTCACTGTTCACAGTGATCAGATCATTACACAGTTCACTGTTCACACAGATCAGATCATACACTGTTTACTGTTCGCACAGATCAGATTTTTACGCAGTTCACTGTTCATGCTGATCAGTACATTACACAGTTCACTGTTCACACAGATCAGATCATTACACGGATCACTGTTTGAACAGATCAGTTTATTACACAGTTCACTGCTCACACAGATCAGATCATTACACAGTTCACTGTTCATGCTGAGCAGAACATTACACAGTTCATTGTTCACACAAATCAGATCATTACACAGTTCACTGTTCACACAGATCAGATCATTACACAGTTCACTGTTCGCACAGAACAGATCATTACACAGTTCACTGTTTGCACAGATCAGATCATTACACAGTTCACTGTTCATGCTGAGCAGATCATTACACAGTTCACTGTTCGCACAGATCAGATCATTTCACTGTTCAGACAGATCAGATCATTACACAGTTCACTGTTCACACAGATCAGATCATTTCACAGATCACTGAACAGATCAGCTTATTACACAGTTCACTGCTCACACAGATCGGATCATTACACAGTTCACTGTTCATGCTGAGCAGATCATTACGCAGTTCACTGTTCACACAGATCAGATCATTACACAGATCACTGTTTGAACAGATCAATTTATTACACAGTTCACTGTTTACACAGATCACATCGTTACACAGTTCACTGTTCACAGTGATCAGATCATTACACAGTTCACTGTTCACAGTGATCAGGTCATTACACAGTTCACTGTTCACAGTGATCAGGTCATTACACAGTTCACTGTTCACAGTGATCTGATCATTACACAATTCACTGTTCCCACTGATCAGATCATTACACAGTTCACTGTTTGCACAGAACAGATCATTACACAGTTCACTGTTTGCACAGATCAGTTCATTACACAGTTCACTGTTCATGCTGAGCAGATCATTACGCAGTTCACTGTTTTCACAGATCAGATCATTACACAGTTCACTGTTCATGCTGAGTAGATCATTACGCAGTTCACTGTACACACAGATCAGATCATTACACAGATCACTGTTTACACAGATCTGATCTTTACACAGTTCACTGTTTACACAGATCAGATCATTACACAGTTCACTGTTTACACAGATCTGATCTTTACACAGTTCACTGTTTACACAGATCAGATCTTTACACAGTTCACTGTTTACACAGATCAGATCGTTACACAGTTCACTGTTTACACAGATCTGATCATTACACAGTTCACTGTTCACAGTGATCAGATCATTACATAGTTCACTGTTCACAGTGATCAGGTCATTACACAGTTCACTGTTCACAGTGATCTGATCATTACACAATTCACTGTTCCCACTGATCAGATCATTACACAGTTCACTGTTCATGCTGAGCAGATCATTACGCAGTTCACTGTTCACACAGATCAGATCATTACACAGATCACTGTTTGAACAGATCAATTTATTACACAGTTCACTGTTTACACAGATCACATCGTTACACAGTTCACTGTTCACAGTGATCAGATCATTACACAGTTCACTGTTCACAGTGATCAGGTCATTACACAGTTCACTGTTCACAGTGATCAGGTCATTACACAGTTCACTGTTCACAGTGATCTGATCATTACACAATTCACTGTTCCCACTGATCAGATCATTACACAGTTCACTGTTCGCACAGAACTGATCATTACACAGTTCACTGTTTGCACAGATCAGTTCATTACACAGTTCAATGTTCATGCTGAGCAGATCATTACGCAGTTCACTGTTTTCACAGATCAGATCATTACACAGTTCACTGTTCATGCTGAGTAGATCATTACGCAGTTCACTGTGCACACAGATCAGATCATTACACAGATCACTGTTTACACAGATCTGATCTTTACACAGTTCACTGTTTACACAGATCAGATCATTACACAGTTCACTGTTCATGCTGAGCAGATCATTACGCAGTTCACTGTTTTCACAGATCAGATCATTACACAGTTCACTGTTCATGCTGAGTAGATCATTACGCAGTTCACTGTACACACAGATCAGATCATTAGACAGATCACTGTTTGAATAGATGTATTTATTACACAGTTCACTGTTTACACAGATCAGATCATTACACAGTTCACTGTTTACACAGATCTGATCTTTACACAGTTCACTGTTTACTCAGATCAGATCTTTACACAGTTCACTGTTTACACAGATCAGATCGTTACACAGTTCACTGTTCACAGTGATCAGATCATTACATAGTTCACTGTTCACAGTGATCAGGTCATCACACAGTTCACTGTTCACAGTGATCTGATCATTACACAATTCACTGTTCCCACTGATCAGATCATTACACAGTTCACTGTTTACACAGATCAGATCATTACTCAGTTCACTGTTCATGCTGAGCAGATCATTACGCAGTTCACTGTTTACACAGATCAGATCATTACACAGTTCACTGTTTGCACAGATCAGATCATTACACAGTTCACTGTTCATGCTGAGCAGATCATTACGCAGTTCACTGTTTTCACAGATCAGATCATTACACAGTTCACTGTTCATGCTGAGTAGATCATTACGCAGTTCACTGTACACACAGATCAGATCATTACACAGATCACTGTTTGAATAGATGTATTTATTACACAGTTCACTGTTTACACAGATCAGATCTTTACACAGTTCACTGTTTACAGAGATCAGATCGTTACACAGTTCACTGTTTACACAGATCTGATCATTACACAGTTCACTGTTCACAGTGATCAGATCATTACATAGTTCACTGTTCACAGTGATCAGGTCATTACACAGTTCACTGTTCACAGTGATCTGATCATTACACAATTCACTGTTCCCACTGATCAGATCATTACACAGTTCACTGTTTACACAGATCAGATCATTACTCAGTTCACTGTTCATGCTGAGCAGATCATTACGCAGTTCACTGTTTACACAGATCAGATCATTACACAGTTCACTGTTTGCACAGATCAGATCATTACACAGTTCACTGTTCATGCTGAGCAGATCATTACGCAGTTCACTGTTTTCACAGATCAGATCATTACACAGTTCACTGTTCATGCTGAGTAGATCATTACGCAGTTCACTGTACACACAGATCAGATCATTACACAGATCACTGTTTGAATAGATGTATTTATTACACAGTTCACTGTTTACACAGATCAGATCATTACACAGTTCACTATTTACACAGATCTGATCTTTACACAGTTCACTGTTTACACAGATCAGATCATTACACAGTTCACTGTTTACACAGATCAGATCTTTACACAGTTCACTGTTTACACAGATCACATCGTTACACAGTTCACTGTTCACAGTGATCAGATCATTACACAGTTCACTGTTCACAGTGATCAGGTCATTACACAGTTCACTGTTCACAGTGATCTGATCATTACACAAACAACAGGAATTCTGCAGATGCTGGAAATTCAAGCAACATACATCAAAGTTGCTGGTGAACGCAGCAGGCCAAGCAGCATCTATAGGAAGAGGCGCAGTCGACGTTTCAGGCCCTTCGTCAGGACTAACTGAAGGAAGAGTGAGTAAGGGATTAGAAAGCTGGAGGGGGAGGGGGAGATGCAAAATGATAGGAGAAGACAGGAGGGGGAGTGATAGAGCCGAGAGCTGGACAGGTGATAGGCAAAAGGAGATACGAGAGGATCATGGGACAGGAGGCCTAGGGAGAAAGACGGGGGGGGGTGACCCAGAGGATGGGCAAGAGGTATATTCAGAGGGACAGAGGGAGAAAAAGGAGAGTGAGAGAAATAATGTGTGCATAAAAATGAGTAACAGCTGGGGTACGAGGGGGAGGTGGGGCCTAGCGGAAGTTAGAGAAGTCAATGTTCATGCCATCAGGTTGGAGGCTACCCAGACGGAATATAAGGTGTTGTTCCTCCAACCTGAGTGTGGCTTCATCTTTACAGTAGAGGAGGCCGTGGATAGACATGTCAGAATGGGAATGGGATGTGGAATTAAAATGTGTGGCCACTGGGAGATCCAGCTTTCTCTGGCGGACAGAGCGTAGATGTTCAGCAAAGCGGTCTCCCAGTCTGCGTCGGGTCTCACCAATATATAAAAGGCCACATCGGGAGCACCGGACGCAGTATATCACCCCAGTCGACTCACAGGTGAAGTGATGCCTCACCTGGAAGGACTGTTTGGGGCCCTGAATGTTGGTAAGGGAGGAAGTATAAGGGCATGTGTAGCACTTGTTCCGCTTACACGGATAAGTGCCAGGAGGGAGATCAGTGGGGAGGGATGGGGGGGACGAATGGACAAGGGAGTTGTGTAGGGAGCGATCCCTGCGGAATGCAGAGAGAGGGGGGGAGGGAAAGGTGTGCTTAGTGATGGGATCCCGTTGGAGGTGGCGGAAGTTCACTGTTTACACAGATCAGATCTTTACACAGTTCACTGTTTACACAGATCACATCGTTACACAGTTCACTGTTCACAGTGATCAGATCATTACACAGTTCACTGTTCACAGTGATCAGGTCATTACACAGTTCACTGTTCACAGTGATCTGATCATTACACTATTCACTGTTCCCACAGATCAGATCATTACACAGTTCACTGTTCATGCTGAGCAGATCATTACACAGTTCACTGCTCACACAGAGCAGATCATTACACAGTTCACTGTTTACACAGATCAGATCATTACACAGTTCACTGTTTACACAGATCAGATCATTACACAGTTCACTGTTTACACAGATCTGATCTTTACACAGATCAGATCATTACACAGTTCACTGTTTACACAGATCAGATCTTTACACAGTTCACTGTTTACACAGATCACATCGTTACACAGTTCACTGTTCACAGTGATCAGGTCATTACACAGTTCACTGTTCACAGTGATCTGATCATTACACAATTCACTGTTCCCACTGATCAGATCATTACACAGTTCACTGTTCATGCTGAGCAGATCATTACACAGTTCACTGCTCCCACAGAGCAGATCATTACACAGTTCACTGTTTACACAGATCAGATCATTACACAGTTCACTGTTTGCACAGATCAGATCATTACACAGTTCACTGTTCATGCTGAGCAGATCATTACGCAGTTCACTGTTTTCACAGATCAGATCATTACACAGTTCACTGTTCATGCTGAGTAGATCATTACGCAGTTCACTGTACACACAGATCAGATCATTACACAGATCACTGTTTGAATAGATGTATTTATTACACAGTTCACTGTTTACACAGATCAGATCATTACACAGTTCACTATTTACACAGATCAGATCATTACACAGTTCACTGTTTACACAGATCAGATCTTTACACAGTTCACTGTTTACACAGATCACATCGTTACACAGTTCACTGTTCACAGTGATCAGATCATTACACAGTTCACTGTTCACAGTGATCAGATCATTACACAGTTCACTGTTCACAGTGATCAGGTCATTACACAGTTCACTGTTCACAGTGATCTGATCATTACACAATTCACTGTTCCCACTGATCAGATCATTACACAGTTCACTGTTTACACAGATCAGATCATTACACAGTTCACTGTTCATGCTGAGCAGATCATTACACAGTTCACTGCTCACACAGAGCAGATCATTACACAGTTCACTGTTTACACAGATCAGATCATTACACAGTTCACTGTTTGCACAGATCAGATCATTACACAGTTCACTGTTCATGCTGAGCAGATCATTACGCAGTTCACTGTTCACACTGATCAGATCATTACACAGTGCATTGAGGTAGAACAACGTAAAACAATAACAATGCAGCATGAAGTTTAGCAGCTACAGTGAAAGTGCAGTGCAGGTAGACTATAAATTGCAAGATCATAACGAAGTAGGTTGTGGGGTCAAGATTCCATGTTATTGTGCAGGAGGTTCATTCAGGTGTCCAATAAAGCAGTACAGATGCTGTCTTTGAGCCTGGTGGTTCATGCTTTCGGGCTTTTGTGTTTTGCTGGGGGAAGGGAGTAGACAATGTTTGTGATTGATGGGGATTTGATTATGCTGGCTGCTTCACTGAGGCAGTGAGAAATATAAGCGGAGTCTATGGTGGGGAGACTGGTTTCCGTGATGTGCTGAGCTGTTGCTACAACTCTCTGCAGTTTCTTGCTGTCATGGACAGAACAGTTGCTGTTATGCATCCAGATAGAATACTTTCTTATGGGGCATTGGTACGTATCTGTAAGAGTCAATGCAAACATGCCAAATTTCTTCAGCTTCCTAGGGATATGGAGTTTTCTTATCTGCGATGTCTGCATGGTTGGTTATGTGTGGAAAGCCCCCTGACCCAGCCCTTCTTGGTATGTCAGCTGCATGTCCAGATGCAGTGTTATACCTTTTGTATCTGGAAATCTCCCCAGCAGTGAACGAGGACTAACTGTTGGGATTTTGTTCCCAGATTTACGAGATGATGCGGATGTGCCATGGCTTTATGGTGGTTGGCTGTGCCCTCGGGGGTAAGACCAGTGCACTGAAGGTGCTGGCAGAGGCCCTGGAGCTGCTGGAGTCGAGGGGCCTGATGGACGAACACAGAGTGCAGTGTGTCATCATCAACCCCAAGGCCGTCACCTTGGGCCAGCTCTACGGGAGCTTTGACCCCATCTCACATGAGTGGAGTGATGGTGAGTACATCAACTATTCACTACGGCTCCAGTCAGTCACAAGCTTACAGTGCTGACGGGCACGTCAGCTCAGCCCAACGTTCAAAAGAACAAACCATGCAATTTTTCCAAAACAAACTCCAGCCTGCTACGCCCACCTTTATCTCTTGCCCACAATACATGGCAGCTCTGTCCTCTTTACCACCAGAAGACACAGGAGCAGAATTAGGCCATTTTGCCCACTCAGTCTTTTTCACCAATCTATCGTGACTGATTTATTTTCCCCCTCAACCCCATTCTCTCCCCTTCTCCCCATAACCTTTCTGTTCGTGAACCTGTCAATCTCTGCTTTAAATATACTGTACTCACTGACTTGACCGGTACAGTCGTCTGTAGCAATGAGTTCCACAGATCCACTACCCTATAGCTAAAGAAATTCCTCTTCACCTCAGTTCTAAAGTGACATCCCTCTATTCTGAGGCTGAGGCCCCTGGCATTATAGTCTCCCCCTAATGGAAGCATCCTCTCCACATCCATTCTTCCTAGGCCTTTCTGTCTGGTCCTGCCCCATCGAATTCAACTCGTCCGAAAGTGACTCTGTCCTGTCCCCTCCCTGATCCTTCCCACCGACAACTGCAGCCTAGTATACCCTTCACCACTGGGTCAGCTTTCACTTCCCCAGCCCCCACAGCTCCACCTTCACCGTGAACATACAGTTTTAAATGCCTCCATCCCCCATTGAAAGATTATTGGCCCATCCACTTTTTACCCCATCAGCTCCACCCTTCCACCGACACTCTGAACAACGTACTCATTGTTACCCTAATCAACTTCTCTTTCGGCTCCTCCCGCTTCCTCCAGACCAAAGATGTATCCATGGACACTCACCTGGGCCCCAGTTGTTCCTGCCTTCTCGTTGGCTACCTGGAGCAACCAGTCCATGTTCCAAATGTATTCTGCTACCACTCCCCAACTCTTTCTCCAATACTTTAAGGACACCTGCACTGTGGAGACCTCGTCAACTTCTGTAATTTCACTCATAACATCCACTTCAACCTCATATTCACTTGTTCGACCTCTGACACCCGTTTCACCTTTATTCACCTCTCTGTCTCCATCTTATGAGAAAAATTGTCTGTTAATGTCTCTTACAAACACTGACTCACGTAACGATCCAATCTTCCCATCCTGTCTCCCTTCCTCCCAGTTTCTCTGGAATTGGAATTGGTTTACTATTGACACAAGTACTCGGATACAGTGAAAAGCTTTTCTAGCATACTGTTTCATATAGATCGTCATTCCACAGTGCTTTGAGGTACAAAACGGTAACAATTCAGAATAAAGTGTAACAGAGGTAGATTGTGAGGTTTCCATAAGACAAAAAGACAGGAGCAGAATGAGGCTATTCAGCCCATCAAGTCTGTTCCAACACTCACTCAAGGCTGATTTGGGGACTTTTAGAAAGGATGTGGTCAAAGAGCAAAAAGGCAGTAGGGTAGAGGAGGAGAAGTGAAACTAATGCAGACTTCATGAGCTGGGTGGTCTCCCCCTTGGTTTTCCCAGTTTTATAAGTGGAGTTGGACCTTCTCTTATGTTAAGTTAGAGGCGTACAAGATGATAAGAGGCATAGATTGAGTGGACAGCTAGAGATATTTTCCATGGAGGAAATGGCTGATAGCAGTGCATATTTTTAAGGTGATTGGAGGAAAGTATAGGGGGATGTCAGAGGTACACAGATTTGTTGGGTGTAAGCTGTAGTGACAGTCCCACTCACCTCACCCTCTGCAGCCTAATGAGCCTCATTTGTCCCCTGCTGAAGGTTCTGCAACTTGAAATGTTAGTTCTGTTTCCCTTCCCACAGATGCTGCCTGACCAGTAAGATTTTGCTTTTATTTCCGATTTTCAGCCTCCCATTTGTAAATTTTCAAATATCACCTATTTCCTCCTTTCCTGGAGGATCTTGATGTTGCTTCCTGCCTCTCTGTCAATTCCTCTGGTTGGGATTGCGGGCTGGCTTTTCAGGGGGTTTGGACCATTATTCTGAAGGTTGTGTCATTCACTTACTCCTGCCACAATAAAGATAACTTCAGAAAGGGATTTCTGCAACACCATGTTTCCCTGAATAGCTTACACTATCTCTCTATCCATCCATCTATCTACATTATATACAGCGCACATCTTGGGTACTAGCCTACAAAGTACCCAGGACATCTTCAGGGAGCGGTGTCTCAGAAAGGCAGCGTCTATTATTAAGCACCCAGGGCAGCCCTGTTACCATCAGGTAAGAGGTAGGAGATACAGAAGCCTGAAGACACACACTCAGCGATTCAGGAACAGCTTCTTCCCCTCTGCCATCCAAATCCTAAATGGACATTGAACTCATGAACACTACCTCACCTTTTTTAATATGTACACAGTAATTTATTTGTTTATTTATTTATTATTTTTTCCCTTTCTATATTATGTATTGCATTGAGCTGCTGCTGCTAAGTTAACAAATTTAATGTCACATGCCGGTGATAATAAACCTGATTCTCACTCTGATATCTAACTATCTACCTGTTTATTTATTTACTTTTGTGTCTTATAGTAATTTTTGTCTTGCACTGTACTGCAGCTGCAAAACGATAAGTTTCATGACGTATGTCAGTGATAAGAATTCTGATTCTTATTCCCTTCGGCACCCTTGGTCAATTTCACATTGTGCCATAAATTTGCACAGACACATCTTTGCACAGCACGGCCAGGGTCATGCCAGGTCCTCTATCAGGATAGCCTCAAGGAAGGCCGTTGATGAAGATGAAGGAGGTTCACTCAAGGCCGGTCCTGAGCTGGGGGCAGGGAGTGTGCCTATTAAGCTCACTTCTGCAGTCAGCTCACAGTGCCTCGGCAGGAAAACAGTGCCTCTTTACTGAATTCAAAAGCTTCATGCAATCTCCTGTCAATGTGCTGCATATTTCAGTTTCAGCTTCTTCCTCAGTTGTCTCCAACTCCTGGATTGAAGAGCATGTATTATGAGGAAAGGTTGAACGAGCTAGGGATTTTTCCCTAGTGAAGGGAGATGAGAGGTAACTCGATAGAGATGTACAAGATGATAAAAAGCATAGATGGAGTGGATAGCCAGTCTTTTTCCCAGAGCAGAAATGGCTAACACCAGAGAGCATAACTTGAAGGTGATTGGAGGAAAGCACAGGGATATTTTGTTTTTATACAGGGAGGGGTGAGTGCGTGGAAGGCCCTGCCACGGGTTTGTAGAAGCAGTACATTAAGAACACTTAAGAAACTCTTAGGTAGGTACATATAAGATAGAAGAATCAAGGGCTGTAGAGGAGGGGATTGTTATATTGACCTTAGAGTAGGTTAAACGGACAGCACAACATTACGGACCAAAGGGCCATTTCTGTACTGTTATGTTCGATGTTCCATGTTCTATTTTTTTCCTAAAAGTGTCTGTGACCTTGACAGCTGTCACTGTACCTTCCTCTGTTCTCTCACTTCCTGGCCTGTAACATTGTCTCTGTTACTCCATGGTTGCTGCTGGAGCTACTGAGTGCTCCCATCGTTTTCTGCTCTTTCTTGAACTTGCTTCCTCTGCCTGTCCTCTATTTTATGTTCTGGCCCAATGGCACTGGCTCAGCCTCTGATCAACGCAGCAGTATGTAGCTGATATGCTTGTCGGACCTGCTGTGTAGCTCCAGCATTCCCTGTTTCAGTTTCCCATTTCCAGAAACCACTGTTTTTGATGTTGATTGACAAGATATTTGGATGTCGGCAAGTACCTGAACCTGTATCAATTTTTTTGTTGTGCTTGTGAGGTTACTG